>NC_088643.1:47941692-48041692 GCF_964019385.1 Sycon ciliatum
GGTGTGTTTTTCCAGCATTTCTCTACCGGCCGTGTATGTGTGTACGTAGCATGAATTGTTTGAAGAATGCTGGTAAAAGCCATTATTCTAACGAGGCGCATATATAACGATTTCCCAAAATTGACTAGTTTACGTGTACCAGAGGTAACGATTCTCTTTCATTCTCAACACTCAATAGGCTTTTACAGTACTACACAGACTCTGGACTGAATGTCAATGGTCTAGTCCTTTGGCCCAATGGTTGATTCAGCACACGAACAGTTCGATGTCACTGGCATATCGGCTTACCAACTTTAGCAAGAGTACCTTAACGAGTGCGTGCAGTTGCACATGACTTTGAGAGAGTCGAATCCACGTTCACGTCATTTCCAATGATTCACAGAAGCTGCGGTCTGCAAGTGCAGCGTTGTGTTGCATCAGTATGACCTGTAACTTTAGTTTTTTTTGCATAATTGTGTTAAAGTGACGTAACCAACACGTTATCGTGGCCAAACCCATTACTGTAAGGTCGCGTACAAAACAGGTACTTACGGCCGTATAAGCCGGGGTTCAAACCACGCTTCTATTCAAAACATGCTTCTACGTCAACATCATCAGTGTACACTGTGCAGTGCATACTGCGACGCATGTACTGTGCAAGTGTCTTTGCACATAGCGGTTTCTATACAAATCGTGCGGTCACGGCTCGTTTCGAAAAATCGGCTTCTACTCGAGTCCTGCTTCTATACAGGTAATGCTTTTATACGTGACACTACGGTATGCGGAGTTACACACTTCGGCCTATGCAGTCTTGATCATACATGTACATACTGCTAGTCCTCTCTTTATTGTGGTTTCTATTTTATCCAGACTGTTCGAACACAGGCCAAGTACCAGAAAGGTGCTGAGGACATCTCGTTTATTGCTCTAAACCCGGTGGCGTACAACGGGCCACCAGAACCACCCATGTCGTCGCATCCTAGCCAGTCGGGAAATCCTTACCAGCCCAATCCAGTTCAGAACGGCGGACCACCGCCACCCTCGTACAATGCCACCATGTCTGCGGTAACACTCGGGGCGGCAGCTGGTGCCAGTGGTGCGCCACCACCACTTCCCAGCATGAACAGTCACCCGGCTCTCCAGCGCGAGGCCTCGCAGCGTGCGGCCACCAGGGCACCGCTGGACCTGGACGAGGAGATCGACACTCAGGACTACCTCGTGCCCGAGGGGGAGGACGAGATGGCCTCGCGTCCTCCAGCGCCTGTCCCGGGTGCAATGGGCGGTGGTGGACCGGCCGAAAGTCCCCTGGCACCACTGATGCAGCAGCAGCAGCAAGATTACGTCAATGTCGAGGCACGGCCGCCTGCCCCATTGCCAGGGACGGAGAATTACGAAAATTTCAATCCATGACGAGGCGCTACACACTCAAGAATGATAATCTCATGATAATGAAACCTGGTCACACTATGCTGCATGCTCACAGGTAATGTCGTACTACTTGCATCATCATACTAGGTACAATTTCATGGCAACTCGTTGCTTTCCTCATATGATTTGTTTATGCGGGTAACATGCGACCTGTTCATATTAATAATTATTATTGCTTTCCTTTAATGTGTAGAAGTGCACAGCGCACGGATACACAACCTAGTCACCAGACTACAGCTATTGAATAGTACACAGTAAGATTATGGGGCTATTTACCAATTGACTTGTCCATATTCATACCACCAGTGTCATTTAAAGGTTTTGGCTAAGTAGGAATAATACTTTAAATTGGTATTCACACGATACGCTATGATCAGGGGCAACTGATTCTTCCTTTCCATGATAATAACCCTTTCGAATATTCCAATTTTTTTTAAGCCAGTATGGTGTTCCACTGTTGACATTGCCTGATGAACGATGGATGTGCGGTGAAAAAAACTCCTCCGAGTCGCAATGGAATTCCCTACTCCTTGCCGTGTGTATTTTCCTAGCTTTTAGAGAGGTTCCGCACTACGTAAAGTTGAGCAACTTCTTTACGCAAGTGGGCCGGAAAAACCAGTGAATTTGCGAGTTTGAACTCCACTGACGGAAAGTTGTCTACGTAGAGTAGTACGTAGGCGGGGCTCTGATAACGGAGGTGCTACGTAAGTAGATTGGAGTAGGACTGTATGACTCTCTCCCAAGGTAGACCCGGTTGCATACCGTCACGTCCCGAGTTAACCAGAGCAGCTACGTAATTTGAAAACTCTGTATGGCGGAACACAGGTCCGCATGCAGTGTATGTAAGACTTTCCGTAGATCGACTATGTGTTTTACAAACGTAATTGCATTATGCAGAACCCTGTCTAATATTACTATTATACGTGGCCAGGGAGCTCCTGCCTAATAAAATGCACGCAACATTGTTGTCCTGAAAAAAAAATGGAGAGAACTCCCATATGCAGCCTGGCTCAGAAATGATTGGTTACCCGCCCTCAGCCAATCAGAGTTCAGCAAGCGCTGTCTCCTTGGCTTGCTGATGGCTGAACTCTTTTCGTTTCTGCATGGGGAAGGAGAAACAAGCCGGAAAATTCTACCGGGGAAGAAAATCTAAAATTCTGATTGCTTTCATACCTAGCCTATCCTGGCTCTGAACTTCACACCTGAAATGACTGGTCAACCACCCTCCGAATCATCCAATCAGAGTTCAGCAAGTGTTTTATTCTTGGCCTGCTAATGGCTGAACTCTCTTGTTGTTTCTGCATGAGGAAGGAGAAACAAGCCAGAAAGTTATAACGGCCCAGAGAAGAAAAACCTAAAATTCTACTGGAGAAGAAAATTCATTCCTACAGAAAATAGGGCACGATGGCAATATCAGCTTCTATTCGACAAAAAATGAGTTTCAACTGACTATGCCCATTAGCATCATTGGACATTGGACACATGGTAGCTGAAAAGAATGCAGGTCAGAATGAGTCAGAGTGTGTACTCAGTGCTAAGGGAAGACCGATTGCTGACACATGTCCGAGCAGCTCGGCTCCAAGGTTTGTGAAGCGGACGATATACACGCAGCATTACGAGGTGCACTAATATATCCAAAGCATTGCATCTGCCTATGACAAAGGCATCTCAGCAATGGCAATGACACTGAAGGCTGTATAACAGCATAGTTCCTCCTCTGCTCCCTTACAGCAGCCACGGAGAGCTGGGTATCTGGGTTTGCAATCCAACGTCATAAATTCTCTTGACCTCTAGATCCGGAATTATCTTGATTGGAGTAAATCTTGTAAACAGTACGAAATAGTGGAATAGTGGTGGCGACTTCAGCGATAATTCTATAGGAAAGTTGGCTGCTCCCCACATTGGAGCTCGTGCTTTTCTGCCGGCTTGACTTGACACTGGACTGACTCACGATTGCCATCTGGAGCACACGGGAAGTCCATTGAACCTTCGGCTCTGCAAACCTGCAAGAAAGAGCCACTCCCTGCTCAATACACAGTGCTCCAGGGAATTCAACCCTCATCAGTTGAGCTTCGAGTAGGCCGAGGAAGATTGTGCTCAAAGAGCACCACTTATAATTATAGCACTCTCCCGGCCAAAACATCACCAAGGATACAAACTATTACTTACACACTTACAGAGATGTTCCGTTTCCAGCGCAATAAACACCTCGTGAACACCAGATAGCAGCGTGAGTCAGTGTCGCTCCTGGATGGTGAGAACAGACGTTGAAGATCCTCGGTCATTCGCAGCACTGTCACCTCCAAACCAACTAGTCGCAGGCTGATGCTGGGCACAACAATACCAACTACCGGTAGTCGTAGCGATTTCAGCAATAATTTAATAGGGAAGTTGGTTGCTCCAAACACTGGAGCTCGTGCTTTTCTGCCAGGTGACTTGATTTGACCGACTTAACCTTTGAACATTTGAGTTGAACCTTGGTGTGAAAGTTGTAGCCTGCAGGCACGGTGACCAGGCGACTGGTGTATGCACGAGCATGCGACCGCTTACTCAGCCGTGTTCGATTGGGAATAAGGGCCGAATGCTGCATCACAGCCTTTTTGGACCAAAACCAGTCGGTTCAGCGTCTAAAGACTACAACATATGGGCCAATCGCGGTCATCTGTGCTTTTATAAGAACGAAATGGCGCTTCTCAAATAATAGTGACATTTTGCATACAAATCCCCATCTAGTAGGGCACAGTTACCCAGTTTTCGGTGGAAGGCGCGAGTTCGATTGGGAATAATGGAGGAAGGGAGCGTCTCAGCTTCCTCGGACCAAGACCATTCGACTCAGCATCCCGAAGACTACAACTGGTGAAATTTGATTTAGGGTAGACCCAGGTGCTCGAAGTCCGGACACTTTTACAGTGTGTGTTTGCCGAGCTGAAACTCACACTAGCAATGATCACTTGCCAGAATCCTGCTCATGGATGGAAGGTATCTTGTCCAGGGTTGTTTCAGGCCAGGCTCGATTGAACCAGGCCATCTTTCGATCCGATCTGTTTCTCTGGAGTTCGTTGATTTTTCATATCAAATTTTGGTGTTGCAGAGGGTGCTCTAAGTCCGTACTGCTCAGAGGTGACTCGAAATATACACATATTTCTGCTAATTGCTAACTTGCGGTCCCTCGGTTACAACGAAAGTACCGAAGCGATATGCTTGGCATGTGCCTCCACCGGTATTTCTTGCAAAAGCGTAGTTTGTTGCCGAAATGCAAGCTGTTTTTAGTCGGCTCAGAGAAGAAGCAGCTGTGCTGTGAAAACCGCAGGAAAACAGTGGTGGAGATGCCAGGAGTGTCAACCTTTCTGCAAGGATTGGTGGTTCTCTGTAAATTCTTCTCCTCTGGCCATTCTCAGCTCTAAGCTGGTTCTTGATGATTGAGTGAAGGTCTGTTTGACGCTGTGTCCGTTCGAAATTGGTCTTGGCAAAGTTGATTTTTGCATGAAATGTAACCCAATTTGTATTTCGTATGGACACTCGAAAACCCACTCGCGTGGTATGGGACTTCTGCCTATCGTAGATACCTGAAAATTGGTACGTGAGGAGAAATTTTTGAGTCGAATACAATAACAGAACATGAAATTATGGGTGTACGAACTTACAACTTAGGATACCATGTCCGGACTTCGAGCACTTGGGTCTACTAGTATACTTCCCCTTTCATCAAGTTTATGCATGCTTCTACTTACACCAACCTTTTATAATCGTCACAAAGTCAATTATTACGGAGGATTAGCAAGACGAAATTCGCGTTCGCGTTCGCTCTCGATCTCCAAGGAAAGTCGAACTCAGTGACGGAATTCGCGTTATGAGAAGGATTAGCAAACAGAATTCGCACATGCATGACGTTGACACGACGTACATTGTGTACAGACAGTACAGCGTGGTAAATTTACGACTGCCCTGAAAGAATCCGCGATTCGTGTTCCGACTACTTTTCCGAACGAAAAATGCGAAAGTTCGCAATCCAGTTCGCGAACTGAAAATTGTTTGCGAACGCGAACGCGAATTTCGTCTTGCTAATCCTCCGTATTATTCTCAGAGACCCCCTTCATTTAGGTTTCTGCCTTTGGGGAATCCTTCGAACAATAGTACTAGTAAGAGGAAGAACGAGTATGGTCTACTCGTTCTTCCTCTTATCGTGGTTTGCAGCCAACAGTAGAAAGTGCCAGCGGCAGCGACGGTCAATGGCATGCCCGTTACATACCCAATGGCCGAGTCAGTTTCGTCTTCTTCATCCATCGACGAGTCGCCATTGAGCGTCAGTCTCCACTTCGGTTTCGTGGTTCACGTAAATATCACCGGCTGGAACGCTGCGCAGGCAACAACACAACTATCCTACTCCTAAGTACACTACTAGTAGTGACTACGGGCGCATATTCGCCCGAAGGAAACAAGGAGCTAACACTACATGTACTGGGGCAGCATTCCACTGACCTTCCTAGGGTAGGCTCGGTTAGTTGTGCTGATAGTAGAGAGAGATAGAGGGAGAGAGAGAGAGGGAGTTGTGAGGAAGCAGTTGCACAAGAGAGCACACGAGGCCCACACTTTCCAAGGAGAGCATTTTGTTGACCTGGCTGGACTCGAAGGCAGAAGAACAATGATGAATGATACTGGTGATGGAACTCAGTTCGAAGATACCCGGACACTGCCCCGAGTGCGTTGTGGCTGGGTCTGGTAGCGCAACCTCTTCGTCAGCATATCACCTCATCCTCGGAACGCGCTGCTTCCGTGGGGGTGACGTGTGAATGCACACATGTCGGGGCTACACCATCCCGCTGTAGACCCGACCCCCCCCCCCCCCCCCCTCCCCTTTACCATGTTTGAGCCCCGACATTACCATGATTACCCAGTGACCAAAAGCCGAACACGATAATTATCGTAGATTTACGGCACCGACCTCACCAGGGAGTCGTGAAAGCCCGCGACTCCCTGGTCCTCACGTGCACACTTCACCCATCGCCTTCGTGCAGTGTTTCAGGCTTGTGAGCAGGGAGTCGTATAACGGTTTATACGACTCCCTGCTTGTGAACTAACCTCGTAACGTGAATGGAACTGATGAGGCGCATTGATCTTGGCTGAGCCTGAGCACAGTTGGAGCGCAAAGATGTGCACCTCAACGATGATAGCCCACAAGCCTGAAACACTGCATGAAGGCGAAGCCTAAGGTGAAGTTTTCACCCGCCAAGGCCTGGAACCAAGATATTGTGTAGGTGTTGTTGGTCTTACTGCTAGCAAGAGTACATAAACATGTACTCTTGCTAGCAGTCAATAGTACACAACCAAGGCTACATGTAGGATGCTCGACTCGAGCGTTGCATGGGATAGACTTACTACATGTAGTCATTGTACTAGTAATATTGTTAGTTTGTGACTCACAGTGCAATGCCAATGCCGGCAATGGTGTGTGGTTTCCCATGCACGGGGAGCCTGTGAAACCGGGGGGGGCCGGGGGGGGGGGGGGCTTTTACGACTCCCTGGTTTCCACGTTGAGTTCATTGTCTGAGGTCCAGCAAGGAGCACTAGCACTGGCTGCTTCACCTGATCTCGAATAATCACAAAGGACTTGTAGAGCCTGTAGCCTGTGCTTGCAGTAGGTCTACCCCGCTTATTCCTGGGTCAGTGTACAGTGTAGACCTTCTGTCCTTACCTGGCCTACAGGCTACACGCATAATTACCGTATTATCTCTAATATAAGCACAGTCTCCAATAACAGCACGTCTCTAATAATAGAACACCTTGGGCGGCATTCAAAAAATAAAGTGCTCAGTCTCCATTATAATATAAGCACACTGTGTAAATTCATTATCTGTACCGGCGAAAAAAACCTGAAATGTGTGTGTCTGACATATAAATTTGGCATGGCAACATGCCTCTGAAATGAGGTTGAAATAATAATGGAACAGTCTCCAATAACTGAACGTCTCCATTAATAGCACGGGGCGGAGGTACATTGAAAAAAATAGAGGACCGTGCTTATATTAGAGATAATACGGTATGTCTAGACTGCAGGGCATTGGCCGGGTTGGGCAGTACCACTGACTGCACAATGTTACCCATGTACCCAATCATGTAGTAGCAGTGCGGTTTTATACTATAGTGTGGTCTACCAATGGTCTACATGGCTTACGTCCTGCGTGAGGTTGCATGATTGCATCGGACTTGTTAGAAACTATTGTTAGTAACAGGGAGTCGTATTATACGACTCCCTGGACCCTGGTTAGTAACAGGGGGTTTAGACGACTCCCTGGTTAGTGTGTTGGAGCAACGGGTGCAAGGGATCCCGGGAGCCGGGTACTGCCGGAGGTTGATGCATACAGTACAGTCAGTGCGACTCCCACACACGAATACGACCACAGACTCAGTATACTATGGGCAGCTGCAACTGTTACTGCCTGGGCCACTCCCGACTCCAGTCAGCAGCATTACCAGCACGGCAGCAGCGACAGAGGCATTGAGACTGACTGTGGGAGACACAAACTGACAAAATCATTATCATGCAAACAGCACAGCACCACTGACTCCCTGGTTTCGGGGAATTCACCCCTCATCAGTTGAGCGTTTTGACAAGTTGAGTAGGCTAATGAAATTTCTGCTCCGAGAGTAGTGCTCTCCGATCCGAGCCAAAACATCACCAGGGATACCAACTTGCAGTGACGCTCCGCTTCCCGCGCAACGAACACCTGGTAGAGGAAACTGGTACAGTCAACTTCGCTAATAACGACTGCGGATATAACGACAATTCGCGAATAACGACAGCATTTCCATGCCCAGAGCAAAGTCCCATCCAACTGGATCCATGGAATACATAATAATTGTAATGAGACTTCAGGTATAACGACACTTCGCGAATAAGGACACTTTTCTTTATACCCCGCCGAGTGTCGTTATAAGCGAAGTTGACTGTAGATCTACCTCGGGAGTCGTGAGTCAGTCAAGTGTCAACACACAGTCACGTCAGTCGGCAGGGAGCGCGAGCTCCGACGTTCGTAGCAGACACTTTCTTCACTACAAATCACCGCTGACATCGCAACATCTTTCGTACCGTGGCAAGAGGACATGACCTACTGGCATTGGCAAGTAAGTGGTAGCAGTAAGGTAGTTACTTAGTAATAGTATTCAAGGGCTTGGCAGTCTTATCGCCGGCACCAGTACATCTACCGGTACATGACTGTACCACTGTACCACTGTACCACTGTACCAGTTGCTACATCAGCAGCAGCACCAGCACTGGCGCCGCAGAATTAGTCACTCCGAGGAGAGCAGTCTAGTCGGGTACCGGGTGGCAAAGTACATTTCAATACATATAGCCGTAGTTGTAGCTGTAGTACTGCTAATACCAATAATAGTTGGGCTCGCAACTATTATACGCCAGGACAAGAAGTGCTGTCCTCGATGTAGAAACTATCAGAGATTTGTAAAACACAAGAGATCACAGAAACCACAGACCGATGTGTATTACCGAGGCATGAACGTAGGAAACCGGGATCAAGAATCGTCTGGCTTTTGGTGGACTATTTACAGAGGTGAGTACTGAGTAGTGCTGGAACTAATCGAATACTTGTGGTAGTGCTAGAGCCAAATCGTGAACCTGATGAACTCAATGGTACTGTACATGTACATGTACAGTGATAGTTGGAGAGATGATTTCAGAGGGACTCCTCCACTTTACAGAGAGTTAGTTTCAGAATCTAATCATGGCATGTGCTGCAGTATCTAGCAGGGATTAGCAAAATACCGTATTGTATTTCTACCCTGGTATCTGGCTTTGAAGAAAGGGAATGTCGTGAACAACTACTGAGCCATTTCACTACATGTGTGTGGCCCCTAGCACCAGCCGGATCATGTGAGATCGTGGCCAGCTCAGGTGAGAGCGAGCCATGGTATGTGGACACTAGAAAGGTTCTGCATTTCGATTGGAATATCTTCCCACTACAGTACTGGGTTTGAGAGTCGACATTGAGCAGTTGAATTTTCGGGAAGGTTGGGCGGAAAGAAGCAGTCGGGAAAGAGGCTTTTGTCGAGCAGTCGGGTCAAAAGTTATTCTAATTTTTCCGGCTTCTTGTTTAATTTGTTTACATTTATCTGCGCACACCATTTCAGTTGCCCATAGTAACCATGTAGTGAGCAGCTAGCTCAGGTTGCTGATACTAATAGGCCATTCACACGACGTGTAAACGCTTGCACGTGTGACCAAGATAACACTGGCAAACCGTGATCCAGTTTACACGGTGCTGGGCAAACTTTGCAACCGTCAATGTATCCATAGTGACCTCCTGAAAATGCCGGGAAATGTTCAATTTTGAATTTACCCTCGTTCAAGCATGCAT
This sequence comes from Sycon ciliatum, assembly GCF_964019385.1. NCBI lineage: Eukaryota > Metazoa > Porifera > Calcarea > Leucosolenida > Sycettidae > Sycon > Sycon ciliatum. The sequence continues at coordinate 47,951,472 of NC_088643.1, forward strand.
TTGCAGTACGCACTTTCAGCAACCGACACTTTTCCTGGCGTGCAAAGATAATTGCGAGCAAAAGGGCCTCGGCCAAGATAAAAAATCAGTTGCACACGTGTGTCCAAGTTATCGTATCCGAGTAAATATCCTTGGAAACGGCACGATAAAAGTAAGTTTGCCCGTCGTGTGAATGGCCTCTAAGGGTCAAGAGTAAGGCCAAGGGTCAAGAACATTTCGGATTGCAAAACAGCTTGCGGATTTCGAAACCTCCAAATGTGACTCGCTACAGTCAGAAACATTTTGACATTCGAAATGCAAAACCTCTCTAAAGCCTTGGCAACCAACAACAACATGGAGTGTCATGTATGTCCTGTATATACTGTCCGTCCTGTACATGTGAAAAGGTTATTCCCCTGCTCAGAGGCTAAACTTACCAGTGATCTGACGATGGTGTGTGTGTCTGTGTGTTGATTGTGTGTGTGTATAATATAATGTGCGTGTGTGTGTGCGTGTGCGTGTGTGTGTGTCTATGTATGGATGGATATGTGTGAGTGCATGTGACTTTTCTCTGTTTCTGTGTGTGTGTGCGTGCGCGCGCGCGAGCGCATGCATGTGTGCTGTACGTAGTCGGACGCTTCTGTTTATAATGTGCATGTATTGCCCAGGTAATACCAGACTTCTTAGCATGATTCACAGCGAAGCTTGGTCTCTTCTTCCGCATTAACTAGTACCACTGCACCAATATCACAAGTATTGGCTTCAGTCACCAATTCAACCCACAGAATCACTGTGCTAGAGGTGTCCGCCCAGGAGAGGGCATCACTAGGAGATACCAGAGTTCACAGCCACACTACCCGAAGGCCAATGTGGTGAGCTCCGAAACGACACCGGGACACCAGCATTACAGTTACGATGAGACAGAAGGCTGGGACTGCACACAGCAGTCAACCACCGACAACACCGCCATTCCAGTACCTGGATGAGCTACGGCAACCCCGCTGCAAGGATGGACGTGATCAGTTTGATGAGTATGTCCGACAAGGCATGATAGACAGTGCTGAAGAAGGTAAACTCCTTCATGCAAGGTGGCTAGACGCCAGGAAGAACCAGACTGATGAAGCTGATGAAGTTGATTATTTTCCCGATAGAAAGTATCCTATTGCTGACGTGAATAGAGATCTGAAAGAGATCTCCGAGTATGGTATGACTGTGGAGCAGCTGGGGAAAGCTCCCAAGTATGCTCCTCTGTTGGCCTACAAAGCCCGTCGGGAAGCAGAGATATCCGCAGCGCAAGAAGAGGAACAGGCAAAACAAGATCAACGTAGGTGGCAGGACAGGTTGACTCAGCGCCCGGACTATCCAGAACATGTCCAGGACTGTGCACGGCTAACACAGGAGGTATGTGATGCCTACCTGGAGAACCGCCGCCGCCACAGCATCAAGCACTCCAACAGTGAGCCTGTGAATCAAGACGACGTCAACGCTAAGCCTATGCCACATCTCTTTTCGCATGAGGAGTGGACGGAAATCGAGCCGCGGATGCAAGAAGAGGCAGTAGCAGCGGCTGCAGCACGTAAGGCAAGCACAAAACAGCAGAGTATACTTCCGCCGCCACGTTCACCACTCAAGTCATCTTCAACGCCGTTAGTAGCGGCAGCAGCAGCAGTAGTTGCAACTCCACCGGCCCCACGCCGGTATCCACCCGCCTTGCCCGGCTCTACAGCATGGAAACGATTACCGGTAGTTGTGTGCAAAATACCCGACTGTCTCTTCAGACATGAGAATCAGGAGAAAAGAAAGGAAGAAATCCAGCGTCGCCAAGAGGCCAAGGAGGAGGCACTCAAGCAGCTTGAAGCCTATGCAGAAGAAACCGAAGCTGCATTCAAACAAGTAGCGTTAACAGACGCCGCAAAGGTTTCTAAACAAGAGGAAACCACCGATACATTGAAGAGTCCACGACCTTCTGCAGCGAAAAAGAAAACCACCACCGCACTGTGCCAGCATGGAAAACTAGGTACAAAACCTCACGCTCGCGCTCAGTTGCCTCCCGTACAACCAGAGCGTTACACCTACCTTGAGCGATTCGAAATGCATGGGAAGTCTTTGCTGCGACCAAAACCTGCGGTGGATAAGAGACTAGTAGCGGAACTGCTGAGACCGTTCAAGCCGCCGTGGAAATTTGTACTCGCCCTTTCCAAGAAACCTGACCTCTATCCCAGAGTGAAGAAAGTAATCGAGGAAGTGTTTGTGGACGAGACGCAGACATGTCCGTTTGGGCGAGTCATTCGCGACCAATGGCTACGTGACAAGCTTGTACAAGAGCAGTTAAAACTGCAGTCCATCTTGGACCTAAAGCAAGCCATGAAGACTGAGCTGAAGGAGTTCTACCCCGCCACTCAGAAGGAGGCCGACCGTCAACGGCGGCAGAACGACCAGGAACGATTTGACGACCTCCAGTTCTGGAAACGCATTATACACTTGCGCGACAAGGCCTATTTCCAAGAGCTGAGCACGCACGTGGATGTACTGCGTAACCGCTGTCAGCAAATAGTTCGTGATCTTGTGCCGCCGAAGATCCCGGACAAAGTCAAGGCTCGCTATCTGGATATACCGGAGTATGTACCTGAGAGACCATCGTTAGAAGCACGGCATATGCCCATGGTGGGTGAGTCCTTTGATGTCATGAGAGCCCGCAAACAGTTTAAAAGGCACAAATGGGAACTTTGATGGGAAAATGTTGGCTGAGAAGCAGAAATAGTGACACCAACATTGTGGTGAGATGACGTGCTCGCATCTCCAAGTATGATGAGTGACAGTTTTGAGCACGTCGGGCTGATTCAGAGGAAATCGATTGAGTGAAACGGAAAGCAAAGCAGCCCGGCAGCAAGTCCTCCGCGATCATTACCATGGCCGGCCTGCCAGCACCTGTACACACGTGTATAGGGACAGCTTGTTCTGCTTGATTGCAAGTAGTCACCATGCAGGCTCCTGTTGTGTGAGCGTGTTATCGTCCCATGATCACGGAGGTGATTGCCGGCTCAGACACTACAAAAGTTACAGTATTGGTAACTGGTCATTTTAAAGTTGAACATATGCATACGGTCCGTACAAACATATGCATACGGTCCGTACAAACAAATGCATACGGTCCGTACAAACATATGCATACGGTCCGTACAAACATATGCATACGGTCCGTACAAACATATGCAAAACTTGAGGTCCCTACAGTCTCCACAGTCTCCTTCAGTAATGAATGCCTGCATGATGATGTCTCCTTCAGTAATGAATGCCTGCATGATGAATGCCTGCATGATGATGTCTCTTTCATCGTAGTGTGTGACATACACTGGGACTCTGGGTTTCATGCAACGGGACCTTCAGACGGGGTCGGCTCAGTCATAGTCGTTCTTCACAGTTCTCCAGCATAACAGTTAAAAGATGATACATGTATATTGGATGATTAGGGTTGTACCACGAGTGGCTTTTTCCAGCAGCTATTTAGTGGCTGAACTGATTTCCCAGTACTTGGTATAATACAGTCGTGGCAACGACACTTGCCATGGCGGACAGCGCCACAAATGGACATCAATGATGTAATGCAGGGAGTAGTACAATATTGTACTACTCCCTGATGCACTGTACCAAATGCGTACAATAAAGCCGTATGCATCCCACACAGGTCGAAAGGTCACAGCGTAGATACACACACTTCACAGTACACATAATGAGTATTGATATCCAGTCCTAGGCTACTATTGTACGATTGTACGAGTCCCCATTCATTTTTCCGAGCACCTTTGAACCTTTGAGGTGAACCTTGACTGTGATGAGTAGGCCCCCGTACCCGTGTAATATGCCGGCATTTTCCCCGTACCCGTGTAATAATATGCCGGCATTTTTTGAGCATTTTCGGTACAATCCGCGAACCCAGCACTTTGGGCTCGTGATGCAGCATTTTGGGGGAAACGGAGCACTTGGCCGTTGTGTATCAAAATTGAGAGAAGAAAAACTTCCCAAACAAGAACGTCACTTCCGCATTCCGTGGGTTAGCTTCTTGTTGAGTAGTTTATGAATTGAAAATAATGGTTTTGACCAGGGAGTCGTAAAATACCGGTATTTTCTGACTCCCTGGTTTTGAGTCTTCTGACGGCGTGTGCTGAGGATTAAAAAAAGTGAGCATTTTCCGAGCATTTTCGGCAAGGTTTGGGAGCATTTTCGGCAAGGTTTAGGAGAATTTCCCAAAATCATTTTCGGCAAAGTTTCGGGCATATTACACCGGGCCCTGTCCTAGCTCTTGGTCCTAGTGATGAGTACGATTACTGTCATGAGACAGATAAGTTGTATATAACACGTGTACTACGTATGCAGGGCTGCACACTGCATGGTGTAGCCCCTGCCAAGCGCTGGATTTCACTTGCCATGGCCAGATGACTGTACTTCAAGAAAGGGAGTAGTACAATGGTATGTAATGGTATTGTACTACTCCCTGCTTCAAGAGAAGTACTCAAAAATTCATGTCAGCTGATAAGGCCAATTATTGCATGTGACGTGAGGGTTGCCTGTACTACAGCCAATGAGCGCTCTTGCTCAGCGGTCTGTATTTCTCGGTATCGCCCGGCAAGTAACTTTGCCTGCTCAGTTACATGCAAGGAGTAGTACAATACCATTATTATATTGGTATTGTACTACTCCCTGGTTACATGTGAGCGCATGCGGACTGTCATTCTTGTACTTTGTGGTTCGTGATCAGATCATTCTACTGTTCGGAGTTTCAAATTTGAAACACAAAACAGCAACTTGATCTGACTACAAACTACAAAGCACAAGAATGACAGACCACACACGCGCGCATGTAACTGAGCGGACAATAACTTACTTGTTCCAGCCACCTCAGCAGGTGAATGCAACCTTGACATCGATGCGTTGGTGAGCAGCCGACGAACTACATGTACTTGACGCACTGAATGCGTTCGAGACGAAGTCGTGGAGCCCATCCCAGTTTCAGTTCCTACACGCAGTGCTCAAACACGAACAACAACACCATCGATATCGGAAAGAAATAGAGAATTTCAAAACCACGAACGACGTTTACCACTAAACAAGTGTGTCGGGAGACTGAGAAAGTCGGAAAGGTTTCTCTCCATTTTCTGGAATGTTTGAGTCAAGCAAGCAATACACGATTTACTGCGCCTCGTACTCACTCGTACGCGGGCAATACCGGCTTGATATATGACCTCACGGCTGACGCCGTTCGGTCATGTATCAGCCGGTATTGCCCTTGTACTCACTTGTACTCGTGCAGTAAATCATACCTATACGTACAGATTTAAAAAAAGGGGGAGAACTAAAACAAACATAAGAGTGTGTCTAGTTCTCCCTGATAAAACAGCTCAGCTGAGAAGTATGCACACAGTAGGCGCTAGGCACAAACACCCCTGTACAAATGCTGGCACACGCTCAGCTGAAAGTAAATTAAGACTGGGAGACCGGAAGGGAGAATAAAGCTGAAATACACACAGAAACGTCGAACCGACAATAGACAGATAATATAGCGGATGCACACATATACACACATATACACACACACACGCAGAGCAAATCAAACAAAAAAAGTAGGTACCCGACACAGTACACACACTGCAGGGACTGGCTACTGACATAATATCTACAAACTATACATATATACAAAAAAAACTTACACATGCTTTCTGTGCACTGCTGCAGCACCAACCAGGATAGTTACTTACACGACACACTGCACACTATGATACAGGGGGGGGGGGGGGCGTGATGTAAGCTGCTGCTCTGGGCATTCCTACAGGGCTGCCCTCGAGAGACGATGCTTGCGCAGCAGCGTTCTTCAGTAGACGGGATCAAAGGAGGATGAATTGAAGTCATCACCCATCTGCAAGTTGGTGCGTGCTACCGCTCTGGACTGCGCACCAGGCTGCGGAGCACCGCTTGCAGCTGACAAGGCGGCCACGGCACCAGCACCGGTACGGCGTGGCGCTAGAAACTCAAAATTGGACGTCGTCTGTTGAGATAGCAAGTGGCCCAGTGGCGTTGGCAGAGGGTCGGACCAGAAGAAGTCGTGGTTGAGTGCCTCATCAGCTGCGACGCGCTGTTGCGGGTCCAAAGCCAGTAGCTTGTCGATCAAGTCAATGGAATGCTGGTCCTTAACATAATTGCGAAGGCGATCGCGGATCTTGCGCTTCTCGGGCTTCAGCTCAAAAGTCCCATAGAGAGGTAGCTCTTCACAGTCCGCGTAGGTCTGAGAGGGGGGCAGCGAAAGGCAGAAACACGCATACAGTCGCCTCCTGATATTACAAACACCATTTTCCAGCAGAATTAATTCCTTATAGCCGAAGTTCGCTATAACAGAAATGCATTCACACCATACAAGCAGGAAGTGATGACTGGCATGTGGCACAAGACAGAGTGCACTTGCGTTTACATGCGGCCCTACAACTACAAGATTTGGTTCGTTATAAATGAAACTGTTCGCTATAAACAGTCTATTTTTGTATGGTTCAAACAGGGACACGGACAATGGTTCGCTATAATATTGAGTTCGTTATAAGTGGAGTCGACTGTACATGTACACACACAGAATGCTGATATTTCGGCCACAGCAAGCTAAAATTTCAATTTTATCTTATTCCAGAAAAATGTCACTTTGCCGCCACACAAGTGTGAGAACGAAGTTTGACAAGATGCTATCGCCATCGGTTGATGAACGAAGCACAGCGTGAACGCACTCGACAGAAATGATTTTTATTTGCCTCGTGCCTCACAAAATTTATGAAACCTCAAAAAAACATGCTTTAGCTGACCGCGTCCATGTCATGCTCAACAGTCTCTCTCTCTCTCTCTCTCTCTCTCTCTCTCTCTCTCTCTCTCTCTCTCTCTCTCTCTCTCTCTCTCCCGCCCGATCAAACAACACCCACACCCACACACACGTATACATGTACATTGCACGTTAACTCACGGTTGGATCAATGGTTCCGCAGAGGCAGTTGATCAGCTGCAGCTGATGAATCTCGGCACGTCCCTGCAGGATGGGAGCACGGGTCCACATCTCGGCCATGATGCAGCCAACGCCCCACATGTCAATCGGTGGCCCATAGTTTCGCTCACCCAGCAACAGCTCCGGTGGACGGTACCAGAGTGTCACAACTCTGCTGGTGTAGCGATTCTTTTCCTTGTTATTCACGCTGAACGCACGGGCCAAACCAAAGTCGGCCAGCTTGAGAGAACCGTGCTTGGTGATGAGAATGTTGGCAGCCTTGATGTCACGATGCAAGATGCGATGCTTGTGCAGGAAGAACACGCCATTCAGCAGCTGTTGCATCACGGTCTTGATCTCACTCAATGCAAACTTGACTGCCGGATTGCTCAGCAGGCCGGCCAGGTCATGCTCGCAGAACTCAAATACCAGGTAGATGTGGGTGCCCTTGGCGTATGGGGCAGCTGGACATCGCAAACACATGGACAAAACCAGAGGACTCCAATGAGAAATGCTGAAAGTCTTGTACGGGTCTAATCCTCGATATACCAGTGGTACATCTAGGCAGCACCGCCCCACCCTCACGCAAAACTTCATCTCTGTGGACAGTCTGTTACTTCCTTGCCATGATGGCGAACTACATTTCTTTCTGAGATATGGCCGTAAGTCAATCAGAAGTTGAAAACATGCTGCAAAGTTGCTCCAAATTGCCATGAAGGGCTTCTGAACGCACAATAGTTCCAGCCAAGATGCTTCTATATTCATGAGGCAGGAGCGGCTGCAGGCCAGCACTTTGGCTAGTTCCCCTGCACCGGGATACTCTGCGGGGGGGGGGGTACCCTACACTGGAAATGAGAACCGTGACATAAGGAATCAAAACTTTGAAAGCGCGAGTGGCGACGTAGCAAGCACGCATCTATTGTGATTGACACGTTGTGATTGACGGATATGTCCAAAGGATCAAACATGCTAGCGTAGGCTACACAGTCACTAACAGGGCGCTCATTTTCCGACTCGAGACAGCAGATCAATATACTGTGCTGCAGAATGAAGCTACACGGCTCCGCTGTCGACTAGATAACACTGGTTCGGGGTGGCTGCTGGCCCAACGTTGCCGGTCAACGGGCTCATAGCCGGCTCGATTCTCCACATACCCTGATTACTCTGAAGTCACAACCAATATAGATGCCTGTTGTTGGTTGTGTACGTGACTGTGCCAGTGATCCGAGCCCAGGCCCTGCAACATGGCTCAATACAGTAGCAACCAGGCCCTGCAACATGGCTCAATACAGTAGCAACCAGGCCCTGCAACATGGCTCAATACAGTAGCAACCAGGCCCTGCAACATGGCTCAATACAGTAGCAACCAGGCCCTGCAACATGGCTCAATACAGTAGCAACCAGGCCCTGCAAACTTCGTTGGCCTTTTAACTGCTTTTTAAAAGTACAAGTAGAGTTTTCACTGGTCGCCTCTAACAGGCTCTAACAGGACACTAACAGGCAACGACAAAAAAACCTGGAAAGAATTTTAACTAAAGTTAGACGGACTGTACTTTGTACAGGACTAAACTGAGACCAGAGGCACCAATTCTCACTGACCCAAACCCAATACACTGGCCAAAGAAGCTCCAAATTTCGGATCCCGGTATTTGTTCTGGGCAGGTGCATTGTTAGTGTGGGTGCGGGTATGGCTCAGTGCATGATGCCCTGGCAAGGCTGCATCAGTATGTACTGGATATGCAGACTTCTGCACGGCAGCAGTACACACGGTAGACCGGTGATTCACTCCAACATCAGTTCGAACTCTAAACCGTGTAACTGCAGGTCCTGGAGATGTGTGCAAAGCGTAGACCATGGTAGATGCAACAGACTATGCACGGTGTATGCCTGCTGCTGCTACCTGGCTACAGTGCGTTAGAAGCAATGCTCACCCACTTACAGTTGTGACATCTGCGACATACCGTACCCCCACCCATGGCAACTGCACCAGGGCCACGCATGTCATACACTGAAGTCCAGTTGACTACAAATCAATGTAGGACATACGCACGTACCTGATGACATTCAAGCTGCGTTCCAACACAATACAATTAATGTATTGTGTTGGAACGCTGCTTGAATGTCATCAGGTACGTGCGTATGTCCTACATTGATTTGTAAAATACAATGCACTGTGTGTGCGCGCACATGTGCGTGTGTGTGTGTGTGGCCAACAAAGCAACTTACGTCGACCACGGCAAATTTCGATCAGCTTGACAACGTTCTCGTTGGCAAGCTTCTGCAGAATCTTGATTTCACGTAAAGCAGTGAGAGGAAACTGTAAATACAGAGAAAAGAAGTCAAGTGAGTGACTTCCAGGTGTGTGCATGACTTCTAATGCGTGGCTGCCACGACTCACTTCAGAAATATGTCATTTTTCATGATGTTCCCACCTCGATGTATGGAATACTATGTACACCAATATAGGAGGTCGACAGACAGCACATGATGTGACACATATATTCAGCATGCAGATCCCATCGTGTCTGGGCAAAGACGAGCGCACTCGCAACGTACACGGTGTACAGTGCACATGCCGTACCGCATGCATTGGAGAGACCACTGTACAACTCTGGAAAAGAGAATCCGGTCGCAATGAGCAATGGCTCACTGCAAGAAAAAAAAGAGGTCTTGAAAGAGCGTTTCAGATATATTAATTTTTCCTTGTAGTGATACTCCAAACAATGATTGCGGAGTGATAAATTGAATGCAGAGTTTGATCTGAACTCATTTCGCAGTTTCCATCCAACGATTTGTACACGACTTTGAAGCCATTCAAGGGGTTTCCCCTATGACGTTCAATGTCGTACAAAAGCCACGGGCACTATGGCGATTGGGTACATGTACTTCGAAGTACATCGCTTGAATCTCACGAGTGCATTGCAGCTTGAATCGTAGCTCTAAGTTGAGAGCACGAGGGGCTTCTACTTAGCCATACATGTAATTTGAACTGAGTAGAAGCTGAAATACAAAATGCTGCCAAAAAATGTTCGTTGGGCTCTTCGCTGTACCTGGTGGTCTTCTTATGCTCTGTGTGTTATCGTATTCGTTTTAGTTTGTAATCGAAACACTGTGGTATTTCTGTGCCTGTGCTTGATCCTTCTGTGGGCACGCATTGGAGGTTGTGCCCAGGGATCAGTGATGAGCCTTGCTGGCCTGATTTTTTTTGCCAAATTCTGATGCTCCCCATTCGTAATACCTGTTGTCATGACACCTATGTGCTTCAATGCCTGTGATGTTCTATCCCCCTTCTCTCTCTCTACCTTACTTTTTCCTTATATTATTCTGTGTTGTATACCTTTGGCTATGATAAGTCTGGTGAGTTAGTGTAATACCTCCACTTAATTATTTATTTTCAGTTCGGAGTGGATTAAAGAATAATAATGAAGCCAATTCAATAATAATACGTGTAATACGTGCAAACTTTCGAAACAAACTAGAAAGTGCAAGTCTTGAAGTACTGGACTAGGATGGAGAGCCAAGGATTAATTTATAGAAAAGAAAAAGGACCAAGGAACTACAAGTTACGCTATAATGTTCACTAACACCACCAGTTACTAAACAATCAGCTCATGCGATAACATTGCACAACACTGACCGACGGTACTGGCGTTCTACAACTAACTGGCTAACAGCTCTAGCACATCTTGGATGCGCACTCCAACAGCCTTCCAACTTAGAAGGTTCTAAGTTATAGAAATACCGTAAGGAGGGGAAGGCCGGTGTGCTAGAGCTGTTAGCCAGTTAGTTGTAGAACGTCAGTACCGTCGGTCAGTGTCGTGCAATGTTATCGCATGAGCTGATTGTTTAGTAAGTGGTGGTGTTAGTGGACATTATAGCGTAACTTGTAGTTCCTTGGTCCTTTTTCTTTTCTTGAAGTGCTGTTGGTAGTATGAAGTTTACGAGAACTTACTCCCTCCTTCTCATTATCCATCAGAACTTTCTTCAGCGCCACTGGCAGTTTCGTCACTCTGTCTTTGGCCTTCCATACTTCCCTAAAAGCAAATAAGCGACGTGGAGACAAGAGTTTTATCAGTGCGATCAAAATTATTAACGAAGCAGACATTAGAATGTTGAAATAACAAAACTTATAAAAATAAAATGAAGAAATTTCCTGATCGAGTTCATGAGACCATCATCAGGGAAAGAATCGTCTCAACAATGGTAACACGCTAAGGGCCGGCTTCCACTGCGGCTCCGCGGCACTTGGCTGCATGCAGCGGAGCAGCGCGGTTCCACTGACACTCGCCATTCGCGGTACCGCGGTCGTGCTCCACATTTTTCATGACGTTTTACCTGCCTGCGCGCGCATGCGCGCGCGTGCGCGCGAAATCAAAATAATCCTAGTGTTCTGGCCTGCGCAACGAATTAAAATTAGAATTTTAAAATTTTCGTGTACAAAACAATGCAAAGTACGGGAAACAGGTCAAGCCGCGACCGCGGCTCGCAGTTTTGATCAAGAATCGTAGCGAAAGCTCGCGGTGAGCCGCGGCCTCGCTGCACCAGCTCGAGCCGCGGTCACTATGGTAATGATGACGTTTCAAGCCGCGAAAGACGAGCAGCGGAGCCGCAGTGGAACCCGGCCCCAAGGAGAACATAACTGAGTACAGTCAACTTCGCTTATAACGACACTCGGCGGGGCATAAGAAAAGTGTCGTTATTCACAAAGTGTCGTTATACCCGAAGTCTCATTATATGTATTACAGTTGGATGGGGCTTTGCTCTGGGCATAGAAATTCTGTCGTTATTCGCGAATTGTCGTTATATCCGCAGTCGTTATTAGCGAAGTTGACTGTATATACTTAATGTAGAAGTCATACGTGTGTTAGATTTGTATGCGCATCATTGCACTCGCTACACATGACTGTCTGATGTATTGTTTGTAGTGTTCTTTGTGCATAGCAAGGCTGAAGCCGTGTTGGTGGAGATCACAGCATCGTCTCAGCCCAGGAGCCGTGGCAGTAGTATAGTGGGTTCCAAAGCGAACAGTGTGACGGGAGTGACCAATGTTGCAGCAGAACACCCAAAGCGAAAGGTGCTGATGGTGGAGGCTCTTGCTGCCTTGGAGAAGCGCAATCCGCCTGTTCGGAAGTTTGCAACCATAAGCGAGTGCATGGACGAGTTGGACATTGAGCAGCGCAGCTACAGGAGTCTGGGAAGGAAGCCCTTGAATCCAATGCGACCGATCCGACCGCTTCAATCGAGTCCAGTGGAAGTCGTAGCCTTGGACCAGAACTCGGACGACTATGAGTATGATGAGCAGAGTAGCGCTGGTGAGCTGAGTCATGACGGCAGTTCAGCAGTTCCAACCGTGGTCCAGCCAGGCACGGGAGTCGGCACAGTTGCCAGCTCACCCATGCATCCTGCCAGTGGAGGTGCGAACAGACTTCCCCCAAGACTGGCCCATTTGACGCCTACCGGCACTGTAGGTGTAAGTGGTGTGCATCCAAGCATAGCAAATGCAGCTTCTTCCAGTATGAGACCTCAGCCTGTTGTCACAGGTCCTGTGAGCAGTGCTCTATGGTAAGCTCCAGTGGCAGTGCCCACTCAGCCAAAGCAACCAGTCTTAACTGCTAGACCTATCACAGTCCAGTCAAGTCTTGCTGCTGTTCCTGCTGCTGTTCAGCAGCCCAAGCAGCCTACAGCTTCGAAGCCCAGGGTGCCTGCGGCAGGTCAGACACGGTTGGCTAGTGCTCCAGCATTCCAGCCAATGGGAACGCGGAGCAAGGTTCGTCTAGCACCACCTCCACCAGAGTATCTTGGTGCACCACCTGCTGAAGGCCAGTCTACACACCCCGACCCGGAGGTGCATTCAGCACAGACGTACGCGATTCCTTATGTGGAGCCACCAGTAATCAGAAGCCCTTGGTCTCGCCACCACCTAAAGCCACTGGAACTGCCAAAGTTCAGTGGGAAGGACAAGGACTTCGGCCGATGGAGGCAGCGTTTCAAACAGCTCGCGGAAGAGGACACGTACATGTCGGACGACCACAAGTTTGCCCGTCTGCGGGAAGCCTTGGCAGGTGGCCAAGCGGAAGATCTCGTTGCCGACATCGTCCACGGCCCAGGCGCCTACAAGTCCGCACTGCAAGAGCTTGACGCATGGCACGGGGGGCCAGTCCGAGATATCGTGCACTATGAGAGAGAGAGCTGCTAGCCGTTCCCCGCATTGTCAGTGAGCGGGGCCTAGATCAGCTGAAGTCGTTCGCGCTCAGGCTGCGGAACACCCTCATCAACACCGCTGGACTTACACCAGGCAGAGAACTCTACCTCAGTGTAACCCAGAAGGTGCCAAAGCCTGTCCTGACCCGCTTTTTGGAGCGACACGATGACTCGCTATGCGACATTCATGGGTTCGCAGACTTCCTGTTAAAGCGTGTCATGTGCCTCAAGCAGGTAGAAGAGCGTGCTGCCAATCCCGAGCTTCCCCAGTGGGGCACCGAGAAGCGCCAACAGGGCCCAGGAAAGACATTCTACAATCGTACTGAGCGCACACTTGTTGCCACCGAGTCGTCGACCGTCAGCTGCGTGTCCTGCCACGGAGGGCATCAGCTGGCATCTTGCCCACGATTCAAGCAGCTCTCCCTGCACGAACGGTGGGAGTTTGTGAAGCCGTTGGCCATTGGCATCTGCTGTTTCAAGCCCGGCCACAAAGGCAAAGACTGCCGACAACCGAGGTGCCGGTTCTGTAACAAGCTGCACCATGAGCTTCTCCACTACCAGAAGCCAATCGCCAAGCAACCTGTGCAGTCTGCAAAAAGAGCACCATGTGCCAACACAGCCCAAGGCAGAGTTAAGAAGGCGCAGAGTGCCTGCAGCGTGAGCGCCACGAGTTCTTCGTCACATGACCAGACCACGGCATTCATGACAGTGGCAGCCGCCGTCAACGGGCCATCCCAGGCAACGGTGTTCCTCGACAGCGGATCGTCGTGCAGCTTCATCAGCGCAGACCTCGTTGAACGTCTGGCGCTGCCTGTGAAGTTCGGATCCCTCGAGACTTCTGTCCTCGGCGGCGAGAAGCTGTGCCCTGTCAACCAGTACGCAACGGTTGAGCTGTGTCATTCTGATGGATCAGGAACCAGTGAGTTCTCGGCTTGGGTCTTGCCGAATATCATGAACCCCATCACTACCATCAACTGGACAGAGCAACAAGGATGTTGGCCGCACCTCACTGACGTGCCACTCCCCAAAGTGCCCGAAACAGCTCCCGGAGGCCTGCTGGTCGGCCTCAATGCGCCCTGGCTCCACATGTCTCTGGAAGAGAGGTTTGCCAACGAGGGAGGTCCCATGGCAAGAAAGACACTCCTTGGCTGGGTAGTGTTTGGTTCTGTGTCTGCCCACACCGCCGGCGAGTTTGACGACCGTTCGCTAGTGGCAACCTCTGATGATCTGCTCACAGAAGTTGTCAGCAAGTTTTGGCAATCGGAGAGTGTCGGCATGCAGACCACCAGCTCCGACTACCTAACCCCTGACGAGCGTGCAGCAGACGACATGACGAAGCGGAGCCTTCACCACAATCGCACCAGATTCGTCGTCGGGATCCCGTGGCGGAGTGGTGCAGACCAGCCGGAGTTATGTCAAGACTCACGGCAATGCGCTGAGCAAAGGCTCAAGTCCCTACATCGCATCCTTGAGCGGAAACCCAAGGTTCGTCTGCAGTACGCTGAGGTGCTCAAGAAGTACCTGGAGCGTGGGTACATTCGATCAGTCCTGCCCACAGAGGTGGAAGATGCCGGAACCGACCAATGGTTTCTCCCGCACTTCCCCGTCATCCGCAATGACAAGTCAAAGACAAAGGTCCGAATCGTATTCGACGGTTCTGCGAAGGTCATGGGTGACAGCATCAACGACCGCATGCACGCTGGACAAAAGCTGCAGAGTGACCTGGTCAAGGTCCTGCTGTGCTTCTGCCATCACCCTATCGCCCTCACTGCCGACATCTCGGAGATGTTTCGCCAAGTTGAGCTCCTTGACAATGACCGGAAGTACCACCGGTTCGTCTGGAGTGAGTCTCATCACCACCCACTCGTATTCTTCGAGTTCTGCCGCGTTGTCTTCGGCATGAGAGCGTCCCCGTACTTGGCAGGCCGAGCGCTACAAGCAACGGCGGAGACCTTTGCAGATACTGCCGGTCCCGAGGCGATCAACGCCGTTCAAGAGAACTTCTACGTTGACGACCTGTTGATGTCGACAGCTACTGAAGCATCAGCTATAGTCGCCCGAGAGGATCTCCAGGAAATCACCACGCGCGGTAGATTCCACCTACAGAAGTGGCTCAGCAATTCACCGGCTGTGCTTAAGTCCATCCCAGTGGCAGACCAAGCCAGCACAAGCAGTGTGATGATCACCAACCGTGAGGAACCATCCACTCTTCACAAGACCCTCGGTGTGGCTTGGATTCCAGTGGACGACCACTTCACCTTCGTGCACCCGGAGCCAGACGCTGTACGATTCATATCGCGTGGCGTTTTGAGTCAGATGTGCCGGCTGTTCGATCCGAGAGGGCAACTATGCCCGTTCACGATCCGTAGCCGTGTCCTGTTTCAAGCATCCTGTATCCGAGGCACTCGCTGGGACGATCCCCTGGACCACGACCAAGCCGAGGATTGGCGGAAGTGGTTTGCCGAAGTTCCCAACCTGGCGTCGATCCAAGCAAGTCGTTGCTTCACTGATACTGAACCCGGTGAGCTGTCGCTCCACACATTCGCCGATGCCTCAGCGGAAGCGTACGCAGCTGCCACATACGTGCGACAATGAACGTCCTGTACTGGATCAAGTCTCCAAGTAGGAAGTTTAAGGTGGATGTGGGCAACCGCGTCTCTGAGATTCAAGACATCACCAACCCTGGCAACTGGCGACACGTACGTACCAAGGACAGCCCCGCTGACATGCCCAGTCGTGGAATCAGCGCAACGCAGCTCGCCACAGACGAAAAATGGTGGAGTGGACCGGCCTTCTTGTCCGAGTCGCCTACTACGTGGCCGTCGAAGCAAATCATCCCTCCGGCGGAGCTTCCAGGGCAATTGAAGCATGGAGTTGCCATGGCAGCCATTGGCAGATCGCAGTCCTGTCGCCTACACCCCGACAACTATTCTTCCTGGCAACGACTGGTGAGGGTAACAGCTTGGTGCCGTCGCTTCATCAATAATGCGAGACGTCACACTGCCTCACCGCCGCCGGGGACATCTACTGTGAAATCTGTGACCATTCCTGGGAAGCGCGCAATTGATGTCGCAGAGCTCACCGTCCAGGAACTACAGCAGGCGAAGTACCTCTGGATCAGCACTGCACAGAGGGAGGCCTACGAGAGCACGTATGCTGATGTGAAAGCTGGCAAACCACCGTCGGCGTCATCACCATTGCGGAAACTGCAGCCAGCCATGGACAAGACAACTGGTATCCCAGTGCTGAAGGTGCACGGACGGCTTCGTACAGCCCATCATCTGCCAACAGGTGTCCGTTCACCCGCCATCCTGCCAAGAAGCCATCGAGTGACGTGGCTCATCATCGCAGCAGCAGACGCAGACGCTCACCATGCTGCCGGAAGCAACCACCTGCTCTCAAACCTTGCTGGAGAGTACTGGATTATCAAAGGAAAGGCTGCAGTGAAAGAGCATCGAAACAAATGTGTCCTCTGCCGTAAACGCAACCAGAAGACTGCAACCCCACCCATGGCACCGCTACCCAACTTCTGAACATCACCCCCGCTACAACCGTTCTCGAGAGTCGGCGTGGACTATGCCGGCCCGTTCTTCACACGACAAGGACGGGGCCGTGCACAGCTGAAGCGATGGGTGTGCATCTTCACGTGCCTCCAGAGCAGGGCGTGCCACATCGAGCTAGTGATAGTAGTGTACTCCTTGGACACCGACGGCTTCCTCCTGGCCTTCAGCCGGGTCATAAAGAGGCGTGGCGTGCCGCAAGAGATGCTGTCGGACAATGGCTCCCACTTTGTTGCTGCGGATAAAGCTCTGAAGGACGCCGTCCAGTCCCTCGATAGTTCCCGGATTGCTGGAGAGTTGACTGACCAGAACATCAAGTGGCATTTCAACCCGCCAAGAGCACCTCATTTCGGTGGGGTGTTCGAGGTCGTCGTGAAGTCAATGAAAAGGGTCCTACAGCATGTGCTGTACAAGGCAGACCTCTCAGATGAGGAGCTGCATATGGCGCTGGTACACGCGGAGGGTCTCATCAACAGTCGACCACTAACCGTCATCTCCGAATGATCCGAATGATCTTCGGCCCCTGACGCCACAGTACTTCCTCGTGGGCCACGCAGACGCCACACTGGCCGCAGAGCTGGGTGTCCAGCCAGCAGACACGGTCCATCCTCGTCGCCGCTGGATGTACGTGCAACGCATCGTCGCGGAGGTCTGGGCACGATGGGTGAAGGAGATCGTGCCGAAGCTCAATGTGCAAGTGAAGTGGTTTCAGCAGCAGTGGAACGTCGAAGTTGGTGACATTGTCATGGTCATGGACGACAATGTCCCACGAGTACATTGGCCACTCGCTAGAATTACGGCAACCTACCCTGGTAAGGATGCCGTTGTCCGTGTGGTGGGGGTCAACATCCAGGGCAAGGTCTTAACCCTTTATTGGCTGGCCTATACATTGATCGAATACCGATGTTCGATGGGGTAGGCATTTTGAAATTATCGTAACTTGGTCAAATCTCGGTCGTTCGGAGAGATCTACAGTCCATTTCAAAACTATAGACGCGTACCTAGGCAAAAACCGTTATGCCAGCATCTATACCACATAAAATCTGTGATCACTTTGTGCATAAATTTTTCCAAATCGGGCGTCTGTTATCCAATCGTTTAGAAACTATATGAGAGTAATTGTGGAGCGGACCTGAGCAATATTCCGAAAACTATTCTCAAAAAGTTCCAGCCAAATTTGAAATATTTCAAAAACCCTACGCGTCTATAGTTTTGAAATGGACTGTAAATATGTCGGTCGAAGAAAGAACTCTCAGCTGTCGCCTCGAACAATTTTCAAAGCGATACAAAGAGCGGTTCTTGAGTTATAGCACTCGTAACGCTGGTCCCGGGAAATTTGCGCTCAGGGCGCGATGCGTGGGTCAACGGCCGGGATTTTCCCTGCTTACGTCACCTGTTGACAAGACTACACCGATTCAACTTCAAAAGCAGGTTCCCGGGAGTCTCTACGAAAAAATTTGAGTTTGATACGAGTAACAGGAGTGAAATGGTGGATAGAGATAGATCTCGAGCGTGGGCCCAGCGCTGGTTGGCCTTCCCTGGCTTGCAGCGCTGGGCTAGTGCATCCCGTGGAGTCGAGTGTACGCTCATTGCGCTCCTCTCGCCAAGGCCTTTCCAGGATGCCCAAGATCGTGGAATTTGTCCAATGCAAACTAAAGTTACGTGCAATTTAGGTACAGGTTTGACGATTGCGTGGGCTTGTTTGTATTTTAATCGGGCAATACAGGGTTAAAACATCCAGTCCATCGACTAGTTCCACTGGAAGTCGAAGGTGCCACTGGTGAGTGAGTAAGACGGAGTGTCACAGATAGAATTACTCATGACAATAGCAGACAATGTAACAGTAATGGTGTCGCATAACTTATAATGCTTCTCGATCATCTTTCCTATGTTCTTTTGGTTTGCTGTACTGTTGGTTGGGTCTCACTCATATTGCATGATAGCATACTCGTTCGAGAGCGAGGAATGTTAGATTTGTATGCGCATCAGTGCACTCGCTATACATGATTGTCTGATGTACTGTTTGTAGTTCTTTGTGCATGTTCTCCGTCTACTATGATTGATTGCATGGTCAGCTACCCCAACGTGGGAACGCAGTCACCGCGTGATGTGTCATGTACTATGCATGAAGTACTAGTATGCATGCAGCACGTTACGCTTCTCGTTGTTCTTCTTTCATTTCATTTTGTTTTGCCTTTTAGTTTTTTTTGTGTTGGAGTCTCTTGTGAGAGATTAGTTTTGATCAGTGCACTTTGTTATTGGTTCAGCTTGGCATGTTTTGGTCCTTTCCCATGATAATACATGTAGTACAGTCAGACCTCGCATAACCGCACACTGCATCCGTTTTCCACAAAAAATATCCGGATAGGCGAGGGAACCGGATAATCGAACACACATACTGTATGTAAGCAAGTTTTTGCATTTTTTTGCAGAATCACCATAACGAACGTCGGTCCGTTATTTTGAGCTCTGTAACGTTTTTCCATTACCCGATAATGTCTTTTGTCACAGCTGGGAGTGAGTACCGTAAAAGTTAGCGTTATCGTACTTTTGCTAAGGATGTCTAGTATTGAGAATAACTCACGCTCTGGCGCGCTGTTGAGTATTTTTTTTTACCATCTCACTTGATTGTTCGTTTTCCACTGTCCCACTTCCCCTGTTATTAGCTCACACGCATGTGTAACACTCACACTTATGATATCTCTACCATTTACAAGTACATGTATAATAATGTTCTCCTTCTAATGCCCGCTTCGTTAATACTTTCGTTCCCTAAAAGAATACGGCATAAACATGGTGATTTTTCTCACTCATAGACCTCACAACGAGCATGCTAACTTACCCAAACGTTCCTTGTCCAACTTTCGTTACTTTTTCATATTTTGTGACTTCTTCACAATGAGGGAATCGCAACGGTCTCACCCGGTCTGGACCACCACCACTACTGGCACTAGCCTCGGCTGCAGGTTGAGACTTGGGATTACTCGCCATCATGAAAAAAACTCTGTGCAAGACACCAGGTGATACACTGGATGAGTGAACTAGTACTTAGTAGACTAAACTGACTTCAGTAAGAAGAGGATACATCATCTCAGAAGCGAGAGCTACAGGTGTGAAGAATAAACGTTACCAGGTTACTGCTGAGCTTGAACTTTGAAGACTGCATGTAGACCTGGTAGACTACCGAGGCGATTGAGGAGAGCAAAAAATACTTTCAGTCCTTTGATCCCAAACGACCAATCCCGATATATAACAGATTTCGAGGGTTGTTTTGCCGGGAAACGTTCTCAAGCTTGAGAAAATTCGAATTTGTCTAGTTTTGGGGTATGTATGAAACAGGGTTATCGGCCTGGTCGAGCAGTGAAGGCTTCTTCCACATCCCTTGAATTATTTCATATGAAAGGTAATCAGTTTGGCAATGCCCTGCCGCCAGGAGAATGCAAACAACGCGATAGAATGCGTCCCGGGTGGTAGGGATCATTTTTCTAAGTGCTATAAAATAGCCGACATCGATGCGAAAGTCGGCCTCAAAGTCGACATGGACGTCTTGAACAGGTGAGATCAATCAAAATATCAATGGAGAACACCCTTAAGAATAGATGTATAGTGTTTCTAAGCTTCCAACCCTTGTGTGCTCAAGTGAAAATTGAACATATTTGGACGTGAATATATCACCAGACAAGACCTGATACTGCAGTACATTAATCATTCAATGGGTATACAGTATACAACCACCATACAAACACGAGCAGGAGAATGAATGGATAGGAGAAGAGTTGGTTACCCATTGCTGTTCAACAAAGAGAAGCACATACTAAAAGTTGAATTGGATGAAAAGTATTTACAATTCACAATTACATGTACATGTATCACTTTCTGTGATGTAACACTTGCGGCGAGGAAATGCCTGTCGCGCAGACGCGCACTGTCGCAAGCAGTTGTAGGGCCACTGTCCCAGAAGTTGGCAAAAGCATAACTCTTGCCAAGCGCGTTGTACACGAATGGAGTGCAGTTCACTAGGCTGGGTGCACGTGAGGGTACTACGCCCAGCACTTAGATGTCGCAGAAGCAAAACAGATTGTGAATCATCTGTCGCGGTTGCAGCTCATCGCAGGTGTTGCATGTTGCGCATCGTGGAAAGCAGTTCATGTATTGGGAATTGAGCTTCAGTAATAACAGAAAGAGGATCCCAGAGGATGACCGACACCGCTGACACTCTTCTGTGCAAAGTTTTGATGACGATGCTTGATTGAGACGTTAACCTGCAATGGAAAACAAACAGCAGATGATACTGATTATATATATTAGGTATGGATTATACCATGAGTATGAGGGGCATACCGCGATTACTTTCGAGAGTGCGTTAGGACGAGGGACAAGTGGGGGACTCGGTATACACAGAGTACGAATGGTATAATCCATTTGCATGGTACTTTCCTAAATACAGAGTGTGACCAACACGAAAGCCGCTTAGCTCACATTCGACGGGGCGCAACGGGACGCGACGTAAGGATTGACGGGAACCTACGGAACAGTTATGACGCCGACAGACAGCGTCCAATGTGAACACCAGGAACGGGAACGCAACCGTTCTACCCTACAGATTGGGAAGCAAGGGGAAGAGTTGGTCAGTTCAACTTTTCAGACCGTAGACGAGGACGCAAGCGTACAAAACAACTGCATTCTAGTGTGAACAGGGGATGTGTCGTGCGCTGACCCCTCCCGATGCGCACAACAGCACACTTAGGTTTTTTAAACATTTCGAACACGGTCAACACTACGCTTCCCATGATAACTCGCCGAATGGCTAGCACAACTGATTCAAATTTTAGGAAGATAAGATTTCGTGTCACTTCTTGAAAATCGCAATAGCTGCTGCATGTCGTGTCAAACTACATGTTGTGTCTTACGAATCGTACAAGATTTTACAGCTCACCCCGGCCGTCCGAACAGGCCCTTACGTTCCATACCGTCAGCGTTACGTCGAATACGAACTAGGCTTAAAGTTTCCTTATTCTCGAAGTGACCCATGTGAACCGAGTGGGGTATATCGCTGAATATATCCCGCTTAGAACGGCCGCTGATGAATCCATAGGCGTGCATACAATGCATACATGTCATGTTGAATATGCCGCCAGCATCAAGGCGGTGGGAACTACAACTGCATGCATACAGTGCAGCAGCCCTAGGCAACATCTCACTAAATGTAGAAGATATGGTGGGCAAATGATTACGGTCATAGAACAGATGTCATTTAATGACATCTGTTCTATGACCGTAATCATTTGCCCACCATATCTTTATGGTGCATGCCATTACAAGAACCAGCATTTTTATGGAACGGATGGTACTAATACGGCGAAATGTCTACGGATTCAAGATAACTCACAACAGACTTAGGCAAGAACATGGTAAAACTGAGCAATGGACTGGCACATTCAAGACTAATTCATACTTCATTTCATGAACGCAATGCGCACAAGCGAAGGTCGCGCGATGGACCAAACAAGTAACTCAACTCAAGATCAAGTCAACTTTCTCGTCGCAAACGGCCGTTGTGACGTGTTTCCCTTACGCAAAGCGAAGTGTGAACGAGTCTTTACTCTACACATCCAAAACTGTAAACCAGTGAAGACTACAGCTTAGAAGACGGTATTATAATGGTGTGCATTGTAGATCTACTTGCCAAATGTGTGTGATCCTCTATGTAACATACATGTACATAGGGCCAAGCAAGCACAGCAAGTTCTGAATTTTAGGTATTTCGAGGTCCTGAACAGGTCAGATTTGTCTTGTAAGTGATAGGTATTGCTTACCTCTAGATGTTGCCGCCTTCGTGCTGGCCGAAAACGCTGCGTGCTCTGGCGATAATCCGGCTTGAAATTAGGTGCATAAAAATGCCAATTTCAGCTTCGTTCACAACATTTTCGATATACGTCTCCTCTACGAAACTTCACTAAAAATATATCTGCCGAAAGAGCGTCCCGTAAAGAATACATGGTGTGAAATAAAACGAGGTGGTGCAAAGTAAAACTACGTAGGCCATGTAAAACGGCTTCCATCTCTCAGAACCAATTTAGGACAGTTCTCAAATTTGAGAACATTTTTTCGCTTTCGCGGCAAAAATCAGTCAAGAATCTGTTATATCGGGATTTAGTTTTATTTTATTGGGAGAGGTCTTTTTTTTTGCGCGTCTGGGGAAGGACTGTTTCCCTTGCTTGACGTGTGACGTGTAGACTACACTGTACGTGTGCACGTGTGATCGTGATCGTGAGGTCACTGCATGCACTGCATGCATATGCATGCAGCATATATGCACTGCATGCATGCACTGAGCAGTACTGCAGTGCATGCATGACGCATGAGCTGAGGTGAGCTTCTTTTTTTGAGTAGGTCTACGACTCGTGTTACAAGGCGAGGACGCGTAGCTAGTGCTCCTGACTACAACGCGCGCAAGACCGGGACTCTGCCAACCGGTTTATGGTTGTAGTCAGGAGCACTACGCGTCCTCGCCATGTAACATGCTGTCAAAATCGAAAAGACTTGTGGTACGTACTGACTGTCTTGATCATATTCATGGTCTTGTTGTAGTTGTCAATGATTATGTACTACTCACTGTACTTGTGTACTGTGTACTTGTTAGTATTATAGTAATGTTACTGTTGGACGATGATGTACATGTCAGCATGCTTACAACCACATGTGCACAGCTAGCTAGCAGTGAGCGGATCCGCGGTAGGTCTACGATCCGAGAAGCTGCGGACTGCCCCTGGCCTTGGCCCGTCGTATCAAGAGTTCACTCTTGGTCGTATGGATGAGCAGTGTCCCGCAAAGGCCCCTCTTCCTGGCTCACTGCTCTTCAGTCCTCTCAAGGAACATGGTTTCCACCTCTAGAAGCAGGAGTTCAGGGACGGCCTTGCATTGCGGTATGACTGGCCTCTCCTCGATGTCCCCACGAAGTGTGCCTGCGGAGTTCTGTTCTCCACTGCTCATGCCATGTGTTGCCCCCGGGGTGGCTTCCCTACAATCCGCCATAACGAAGTCCGTGACATGGTAGGGGAGCTACTCACGGAGGTCTGCCACGCAGTGGCAATCGAGCCTCAGCTAGCCCCACTCTCTGGAGAGGTGTTTACTGCTGCATCGGCAAACACCGAAGCAAAATAAAAATCAACAACAACAACAACACCGCCGAGGATGCCCGTGCTGATGTCCGTGCCCGTGGCTTCTGGACCCGAGCACCGGATGCTTTCTTTGACGTACGCGTCTTCCATCCTGATGCGGCGTCCTACTCGGCCCAACCACTGGATGCCCTACTGCTTCAGCACGAGCGCCAGAAGAAGCTGCAGTATGGAGAGCGAATCCTCAATGTGGATCGTGGCACATTCAGCCCGCTGGTGTTGTCAACTTCTGGTGTTGCCTCCC
The DNA here is from genome assembly GCF_964019385.1 of Sycon ciliatum. Lineage (NCBI taxonomy): Eukaryota > Metazoa > Porifera > Calcarea > Leucosolenida > Sycettidae > Sycon > Sycon ciliatum. The sequence goes on from NC_088643.1 coordinate 47,975,646, forward strand.
CTGAATGTGAAAGGTTAAAGGGGAAGTAATTAGTTAAGGCAAAAATTAAAATTTCACCAGTTGTAGTCTTCGGGGTGCTGAGTCGAATGGTCTTGGTCCGAGGAAGCTGAGACGCTCCCTTCCTACTTGAATCCCAATCGAACTCGCGCACTTCCACCGAAACTGGGTGACTGCGCCCTACTAGATGGGGATTTGTATGCAAAATGTCACTAAAAGCGCCATTTCGTTCTTATAAAAGCACGGATGACCGCGATTGGCCCATATGTTGTAGTCTTTGGGACGCTGAGTCGACTGGTTTTGGTCCGAAAAGGCTGCGATGCGGCGTTCCTCCTTTATTCCCAATCGAACATGGTTGAAGAAGCGGTCACGTGCTCCTGCGTACACCAGTCACCTGGTCACCGTGCCTGCAGGGTACAACTTACTAGCCTGTTTGACCTTTTTTGGGTGCAGTCCTGTCACTCGAGTTGAACCCGAGTTGAACCTTGGTGTGAAAGTTGTCACCTGCTGGCGTGGTGACCAGGTGATTTGGGCACCCAGGACCACGTGACCGCTTGTTCAACCATGTTCGATTGGGAATAAAGGAGGAACGCTGCATCGCAGCCTTTTCGGACCAAAACGAGTCGACTCAGCGTCCCAAAGACTACAACATATGGGCCAATCGCGGTCATCCGTGCTTTTATAAGAACGAAATGGCGCTTTTAGTGACATTTTGCATACAAATCCCCATCTCGTAGGGCGCAGTCACCCAGTTTCGGTGGAAGTGCGCGAGTTCGATTGGGATTCAAGTAGGAAGGGAGCGTCTCAGCTTCCTCGGACCAAGACCATTCGACTCAGCACCCCGAAGACTACAACTGGTGAAATTTTAATTTTTGCCTTAACTTCCCCTTTAAAGGGGAAGTATACCCTAAAATCAAATTTTCACCAGTTGTAGTCTTCGGGGTGCTGAGTCGAATGGTCTTGGTCCGAGGAAGCTGAGACGCTCCCTTCCTACTTGAATCCCAATCGAACTCGCGCACTTCCACCGAAACTGGGTGACTGCGCCCTACTAGATGGGGATTTGTATGCAAAATGTCACTAAAAGCGCCATTTCGTTCTTATAAAAGCACGGATGACCACGATTGGCCCATATGTTGTAGTATTTTGGACGCTGAGTCGACTGGTTTTGGTCCGAAAAGGCTGCGATGCAGCGTTCCTCTTTTATTCCCAATCGAACATGGTTGAACAGGCGGTCACGTGCTCCTGCGTACACCAGTCACCTGGTCACCGTGCCTGCAGGGTACAACTTACTAGCCTGTTTGACCTTTTTTGGGTGCAGTCCTGTCACTCGAGTTGAACTCGAGTTGAACCTTGGTGTGAAAGTTCTCGCCTGCTGGCGCGGTGACCAGGTGATTTGGGCACCCAGGAGCACGTGACCGCTTGTTCAACCATGTTCGATTGGGAATAAAGGAGGAACGCTGCATCGCAGCCTTTTCGGACCAAAACCAGTCGACTCAGCGTCCAAAAGACTACAACATATGGGCCAATCGTGGTCATCCGTGCTTTTATAAGAACGAAATGGCGCTTTTAGTGACATTTTGCATACAAATCCCCATCTAGTAGGGCGCAGTCACCCAGTTTCGGTGGAAGTGCGCGAGTTCGATTGGGATTCAAGTAGGAAGGGAGCGTTGCAGCTTCCTCGGACCAAGACCATTCGACTCAGCACCCAGAAGACTACAACTGGTGAAAATTTGATTTTAGGGTATACTTCCCCTTTAAGCGCCTCTGTGGTTTGCTTGCCAGGGCTGATTCCAACATGCCCTATGCACACCATGTTGCATATGTGCGCTGCAGGCTGTCTTTCACGCTGCTCCGATCCGCTGTCATGTGTGTCCGTGGGTCTCGGTCGGCATACCATCGTCCAGCTAACGAGCTCAGGGAGCTGGCGGTGGTTGAACGCCGGATCTAAAACCAGTTGTGTTTTAGTGTGAAACTCTCGCCACTCCGGAGACATATTGTCCACACCTGTGTACTTCTACGATCTGTATACGACTCGTACTTACTCCCCGGTGATGTACCCTTGCCTCTTGGTACTATCAAGAGTACAATCATGTACATAACCCCCCGGGGTTATGTACTCTTGGTAGTAGAATCTACCGGGTACAAGTGCAAGTCGATGGAGGGTTACATGACGATGTTGCCTGATGATTGCGAGAGCATGAAACTACCGGTAATACCAAGAGTACATAACCCCGCGCGGGGGGGGGGGGGGGGGGCGGGGGTTTAGTAGTAGTAGTAGTAGTAGTAGTAGTAGTAGATTTTATTATTTTACTAGGGAAATCCCAACAGGCGTTGCCTTTTTACTGGGAACCCTAGGTGAATTTTTACCATGTTTACATACAGAGTAAGAGACGGGTACTCTTGGTAATACTAGTAGTAATAGTAATACTGACTTGAAGTAGCAGCAAACAAGCCTTGATTGCCCAAGTACATGTAAGTAAGTTGTTGTTCTGTTCTGCCTCCGCGGTGTTGAGCACTGTCAGCGTGCAGCAAGAGTCCATAACCCCATGGGGGTTATGGACTCTTGCTGTCAGCACACTGGGTTAGTGGGTGCTACATCCTCCGGTGACATAAGATGATAAGAACGTCTTGCCCTCGCAACTGTGTAGGATTGTGTATAATCACTTACATCAAGAGTAGCTCTTGCTTTAACAGGTGGATCGGGTTGGGGGGCAGGATTTGATAATCCAGCACCCTTGTTTATCCAGCAGAAAATGCCGTTGCAAAAGGTGCCGGATTAGAGAGGGACTACTGTACCGGATAGTGATAAAATGTGAAAAATCAGAAGGGCACGTTATAACCAATATCTACTGTACCACTCAATAAATCGTGACGCCATTTTGTTTTAACACGCATATCGCGGATTCTACAACACATAATTCTCCGAAAAGCAAGCCACAACAAAAATAGGATTTCGGCCATGATACATGTTGTTGTTGTTGTTGTTGTTGTTGTTGTTACTTTATTTTACTTCACCAGAATTACAGGCAGTAAAATGCCTTCTCACTAGACCAGGTCTAGTTCTCACAAATGATGAAGAATGTGAATGAACATGCTAAAGCTAATGAAAAACAAGAAATAGAAAAAGATGAGAAAATCTTGTGTTTTATATTTTATGACGGTACATGATTGTACTTATGAGAGTTATGTACATGTACCTGATGATTTTCTCTTATTATCAGTGGGACCATTGTCATTAGGTTTAGGCCTGTTTTGGAACTCCACTTTAAATAAAGCCAAACAACAACAACAACAACATGATGGCAAATAATTAATTACTTAGTCTGCCGAAACGTTGTACGTAAAGTTCGGCTTGCACTTGTTAATTGTACTTGCGCGTGCGGTGGTCTGGGCCGGAATGGGTGGTCTATACACCCGTACCCGTACCACATTTGTAGTACTCACTAGTAGATCTACCGGTATCTACGGATGAAGCCATGCCAGGGCCCTAGCTAGGGAGTAGAAATCTACGAGTCGTCAAGGTATTTGACGACTCCCTGGATGAAGCTGATGCCTCAAGTATAGAATCAGACATGCATGTCAGGGCAGTATCGTTGATTCAGGCCCGAGAGCGGCCCAAGGCCGAAGGCCGCGGGCCGCTCGAGGGCCGGAATCAACGATACCTGCCCTGACATCCATGTCTGATTGTATTTCACACTGCCACCCACGCAGGACAGCACAAGCGAAAGCCACAACGATCTCCTCAGCAGAACGTGCACGTGCAAGCGCACCCGCAGCATGCTAGCAGTGCAAACAAAGCCACTGTGCTGCACTAATCTACATAAATCGAACTTGAAATACATCAACTAGAAACACCGAGTGCCTGCCTGCCCAAGTTCTCAAGTCCTTTATGGCATTCGTTGCACAACAATGGCAGAAACTCACAAGCTGAAGTTCCACGTCCGTGCGCTCTCGGGCAAGCCGTCGAGCGCACGGCTGAAGTTTCGTTCTGAAGTAGGCTCCGTGCGCTCTCGGGCAAGTCCTCGACCGCGCGCACGGTACGGCTGAAATTTCGTTCTGAAGTTTCGTTCTGAAGTTTCAGCTCACAAAGTTTCAGGTCCTGAAGTTCCAGCTCCGTGCGCTCTCGGCTCTCAGTTCTGAAGTTTCATGTCGACCAAGGTGAAGTTTCATCTTTTGTTGATTCAGGTCATCCCTCCTGAAGCTCACAAGCTGCATGTCGACCAAGGTGAAGTTTCATCTTTTGTTGATTCAGGTCATCCCTCCTGAAGCTCACAAGCTGCATGTCGACCAAGGTGAAGTTTCATCTTTTGTTGATTCAGGTCATCCCTCCTGAAGCTCACAAGCTGCATGTCGACCAAGGTGAAGTTTCATCTTTTGTTGATTCAGGTCATCCCTCCTGAAGCTCACAAGCTCAGTCCTCCACGTCCCCGACCACCACCCCTAGGAGTACCTTCCTTTTATACATTCATCCCGTCGTGCTCAGTTTCACCTCCACACGCTCTCGGGACGTGCTGATTGGTCAAGGGCTGAATATACCCATGTGTGAATATACCATGTGTGAATATACCCATGTGTGAATTCATTCATTCATGCCCTACCATGTGTGAATGAGTATATTCACACATGGTAGGAGGGCATGAATGATCACGTGATGGGGTGTATAGCGCGGTGCATGGTTGTAGACGTGGCTGGCAGGGCATGATCAGAGGTTCATGCCCAGCCTGTGACCGCTCTGATTGGGTCAAACCGTGGCAACGATCACGTGGCAAGTGTGAAATTTACTTCTCGCGTGATTGAAATCGCTAATAGTCAAGTACCGGTACAAATGCATAGTGTAATCAAGAATAATCAAGAATATTACTTCAAAGTATGGATCCGGATGAACGGCCGATGGGTTCTTGTTGGTGCTCCTACTCCTAGTACATGTACTTAGTAACTAGTATGTCATTGTAGACTAAGAGTAAGACCAGTCATCTGGCATTAGACACCATGCGGAGTGGCCATACCCTATTGCTGGTCGCCGCTATCGCTGTTCTTTCCTATTGGCACAGTGCTGACGGTGACTTCGTGTTCGACGACTCGGAGGCGATCATTGGCAATGCAGATATTACTGGAGCAAGCAGCACGTGGGACATTTGGAAGCATGACTTCTGGGGAAAATCGATGTCGTCCAAAACAAGTCACAAATCGTACAGGCCTCTAACAGTGCTGAGCTTCCGGTGGAGTTATTGGCTCGCAGGCGGTCTACATCCGAAAGGATTTCACGTTGTCAACATAGTACTCCATGCAGTATGTTGCGTTCTATATCTCTGTGTCGTTGAACGAGTGGTTTTGAGACTACATGTACACTGCAACAGTCACCCTGAGAAGCACCATGGCGGCAGCGGCCGGAGTCGCAGCACTGGCCACACCGAGGTGGTGAGTCTGTGGAGTGCGCTACTGTTCGCCTCGCACCCGGTTCACTCGGAAAGTGTGGCCGGTGTGGTGGGTCGTGCCGATCTGCTGTCGGCTGCATTCTTCTTCACGGCGCTGTTGTGTTTCGAGAAAGCATGCCGTCCAATACAGCCCTTGCCGCCGACGACTGCACCTACATGTACTATAAAGACAAGCGGTGTCAGCGGTGCAGAAAGTATGCGTTGCCGTGGTGACAATGGCGGTGCACTGCCTACCCAGCCTAGCCATGGCACATCATGGCTGTCCTCTAGTACTAGTAGTAGTGGCAGGAATACGACTGGTCCTGGTGACCATATGGGACAAGGCCGCAAGCGCTCACAGCAGGAGCTTATATTTCTCGTGGTGGCTCTCTCGCTGGCTGCCATTAGTATGCTATGCAAAGAGCAGGGCGTAACCGCGCTGGGCGTCTTTTCTATCATCGATCTATTGCGCTCCGCCAGGTGTCAAGTCTGGCAAATTGTCCACGTGTTGATGAGTTGCAACCGTGCCAAGGCGAGTCGTCTTTGGAGTCGGCTTTCTCGGGCTGGCTTTTTTCACCGTCAAGCCGCCGTTGGGTGCGCAGCCGTACTTTGCTTGTGGGCACGTTGGCGTATCATGGCGGGTGCACCCCCAGCGTTCCAACTGATGGACAATCCGGCGTCGTTCTCCAACTCCACGGCAACGCGCGCCTTGACCTACAACTACATATACGCGCTGAACGCCTGGCTGCTTCTGTGTCCTGTTTGGCTGTGCTTTGACTGGGCGATGGGGTGCATTCCACTGGTGGACACCGTCAGCGACGCCCGGTGTATTGCTGTGCTTTTCTTATGGCTTGCCCTGCTGGCGCTGGTGTACTGCAGTGCGCTGCAGAAATCCAACGTAGACACAGTGCACGGCTCAGGCGGCGGAAGTGATGATCAGGATGGAGGTGACGAGGCGAGTGCCGTTGGTGAGGGTGCTCGGCAGCGTCAGGCTGTAGTGCTATCACTGGCGCTGATCGTCGTACCGTTCTTGCCTGCGAGCAACCTGTTCTTCCGCGTCGGCTTTGTGCTCGCCGAGCGTGTTCTGTACCTGCCAAGCGCCGGATTCTGCGTCTTGGTTGCTTTGGGCTTGAAGCGGCTGCTTGCTGGCGCGGTGTGTCGACGCTATAGAGCTCTACGCCTTGCTCTTCAGTGCGCTGCCAGCCTGACTGTGATCCTGTTCACTCTTCGCTCTCAGCAACGTAGCTTTGAGTGGCGGCGCGAGGAGACATTGTTCTCGGCCGGTGCGTCCGTCTGTCCACTCAACGCCAAGGTGCATTACAACATCGGTAAAGTCAGCGCTGATGCTGGCCATGTCGTCAAGGCACTGGCCGAGTATCGCGAGGCGGTTCGACTTCATCCGGACTATGACGAGGCGCTCAACAATCTTGGTAACCTGCTGAAGGAGCAAGGTGAGAAGCACGAGGCGCAGGCTGTGCTGCAGCGCGCTGTACGGGCCAATCCAAAGTTTGCCGCTGCCTGGATGAACCTGGCCATTGTGAAGGCAGACCTCAACATGGCCGAGGATGCTGAAATGTGCTACAAGGCAGCGATTCGTCATCGCCGCAACTACCCTGATGCATGGTACAACATGGGCAATCTCTTTCTGAAGCTCAAGCAGTATGACAAAGCTGCGCATGCCTGGAAAAAGGCCATTGAGCTGAAAGCTAAGCACCATGGGGCGTGGCATAACCTGGCACTCGTGTACGAGGAAACCAGCCGCTTTCAGGAGGCCGTCGGTGTGCTGAAGCAAGCCATTCTCGTTTTTCCTGACAGCCACGATTTGCATTCTACTCTGGGAAACGTCTATGGCAAATTGGAGATGTACGGCGACTCGGAGCGGGCTTTCCGCAAGGCCATTCACGTAACGTCCAATGTATTGCAGCAGGCTAACGTATGGTCCAACCTGGGCGTGCTGCATCATAGGGGCAAACAGTGGGAGAAGGCAGAACAAGCTTACCGAACTGCAGAAGAACTGCTTCCAGGGCAGACGGCCGCGAAACAGAACCTGGAGATGCTGCTGAAGAGGAAAAAGCGGTAATGTGCCACAGCCATGCTGGCCAAGTATAACCCAAAGACTGTGTCCACTGCTTCTAGAAATTTGCACGATACGTTTCCAGACGTTTCGTCGTTCTGAACAACATCGTCAGTGGATAAAGAAGAAAAAGGACTTGATTTTACAATGAGAGTGGCTAACCAATGGCTAGCTTGTCCACCAACTTTTAACAATTTTTTACTCGAATTCTTTGCTTAACATTTCGTTCCAAGAATCTATCAGAGGGTACTGTTAGCATTCACTGTTTTGTTTTCCATCCTTTTCTGGGAGAACCTCTAAGTACTTGAGAAGTCTATCTGTGAGCGATAGCTATAGAGATAGCCCTATATTATTTCCCGTTATAATTAAAAAATAAAATAAAACATTTCACCATTCACGTGATCGTGAGAGTCGGTCAGTCAGTCATACTGTTACTGTGGTGTAAATGAAATAGGTCTCGGGCGGACTGTTTTAAACTCTCGATCTTGGATCATCATCAACAGGGGCTGTATGATCCACTGATCACCAGTGACAAACATCATGCCGGACTGAAAGCTGAAAAAAGAAGAAGCTTGAGTACATGACTACCTCTGGAATAAACCTCACGAAACCACACCAGGTTTCGAAGTCAACGTTGGGTGCAGCGTACGGTTCGTGGACCATGTACACAATACTTCCTATAACGTTACTCACTTCGCACAATCAATGTCATGATGCTCGCATACAAGGACGTGGAGAAAAAGCACCTTCAAAATGGGTAACTTATAAGACTCTCTGTTGCACGAGATTACGAACCCAATCTGATCATGATCAGTGCTTCACAGTATTGAACGACTACATCCACTCAATGACTCCATCTTGACTAGAAACAAGAAACAATGTTGCCACTGTCAAGTAGGTGAATTAAATAGCCTAGGACTACTAAAAAAAGAATTAATTGAAATCTGACGATGGGAATACAGAAAGATGCAGCAGGCTTCAGCAGCGCTAAAACTCATACCTATAATATTATTTTGATGAACGGAGGGGAAGCAAGAACGCAACATCATAGCGAAATATGTCGTATACTTCCAACTATGTCTTCTATGAAAAATCAATGAGATCCAGCTCATGCAAAATAAGCGCTTTTAATGAAAATTGAAACGAAAATGGCATGCAGGTTTCCAGGGCTTTGCTTCTAGCTAGTAAAACATGAAAATGCGCGCGTACACGCAGCTAGAACAGCCAGGAGAATTTCCCGTGTGACCATGGGTCTATTCCACCGAGAACATTAAAAACTGTCAACAGAGAGGGCTAAAATGAGAAAGACTAATACTTGACTATGGGACGCGGATGATCGGCCAATGCTCTGCAGAACCGGCAAATAAACGCAGGTCATAACGCCATGCAAGAATGACGTGATGCGCTTTCAAAAGCTAAGGGTAAAAGCGGAGCTACACGGCACCAGTGCCACCAGCAACGACGAACACAAGACAAAACTACTATGTAGATAAAAAGAACTAGGCTCATGAAAGTGGCGCCACAGATCAAAAGTTAAAATCAAAGCATGTGTGACAAAGGCGAGTTGAAGGACACATGCCTGAAAATACTTGCAAAAAAGACCAGATTTACCGACACTGCCTTGTCAGGGTCAGTGACTTTCACCGCACCAGTTATCGTAAGGGCGTGCTTCGCCATAAAAACAAAGGACTGATCAAGACAAGCACGTGCACGGCAAGTGTGCGTACGCGCTCACAAGAACATAACGTTCTGCAGGGGGTTACTCATCCTCATTGTTGCCAAAGCACTTGTCGCACACTCGCACGTCCATGTCCCAGCCACGGTCGGGGACCGTACGGCGTTTCTGCGAGCAGCCATCGCAAACGCCATTGCCACACGCTCGGCAGTGGTGCAGGAGCAGCTTCTCGTTGAAGTCCTGTGAGCACACTGAGCATTGGGTGATGTCCTTGTCGGCAACCCAGTAAGCTGGCCGAGCTGCGTCCTTCAGCATGGCCTTTGGGTACTCCATGGCGCCGGCCACGGCACTAGCCGCTATCGCTACAACTTCACCCATGCGCCGTGGCGTGGTAGAGGGCACGTCAGCTGTCTCGGCTCCATTCTCCGATGTTGGTGTGGCAGGCTGCAGCACAACGAAGGGCATTGCATGCATTTAAATCATCACTCATCATCAATAACTGGATGAGAGGGCCCCGCCACCACTTTCCGCATTTATTCGGGAGCATAGTGGATTTAGTAAAAAAAATGCTGGAAAGCAGGCAAATTTAGCGGCATTAAGTTTCGGCGTTTTTTGAAAAGAACTAGTGCCTATGGAAGTTTCCAGCTTAACAGGACTGTACCCAGTGCATACAAAATACAACACAATACCCCTGGCACACCGTAGGTTTGCCAGCATTTTGCTATATCGATAAGGTTTCAACAGGATGTCTGCGTGCAGTTCTCGTCTTTGGCACGACAAGCAGCAATATGCAAAAATCACCTATGCTAAATGCGGTGAATGGCCAAGTGAACAAGTGCGAGAGATTACACATGATGCAGCACAGGCGATTCGCTACTCGCATGATTTTTAAAAGCAAATAACTTCGCTGTGAGCTCTTTCTCAGGGGATTACATGGCTGTACTCTGCTTGAAGTACTCTTGGTACAAATTACACGCAAACCATGTTCACATAAGCACACCAGTTTGGTTTGGCAAAAAAGCCCCAGAGAAACTACATTATGTAATTTCAGGTGAAACAAAATTATTCTAACGGTGACTTACCTCCGGTCCGTTCTCAAAGCAAGTGTCGCAGACCCGCACAGGCGCATTTGCTGGCCAACCACGCCACTCCACAGGCATGGAGTGCGAGGAGCAGTCCTTGCAGAAGCCCTCGCCGCATGCGCGGCAGTGGTGACGTGTTTCGTCCGTGGTCAGGTCTTTCTTGCATTTCTTACAGTTCTGAAGGCACAATGCATGGTCAACACATGCACAACACATGCACACCATAACCACGTCTTGGGTTTGAGGGTACTTGAGCAGTCGGCTTAGACACGTTTCACTATGATTATTTCTTGTTAGAACAATCGGCAGGTTGGCACATCAATCATCAACTGCCTCACAACATCCACCGGATTTCGCCTATTTCCGGAATATTTCATATGGCCCAAGAATCTGCAAAAAGAATCAATATGACAGCGGTTATCCAGAGGCACGTACCGTGATTTGAGCGTTGGGTACCCAGTAATCGGGAGCAATGGAATCGGCAACCCAGTCGGCCAGGAAACGAGCCGGTGTGGCGCCGATCGATGAAACTACACTGCTGGCAGTGGAGACGCCTTCCAGCAAGCGCCGGCCGGCATTCTGGGTGCGCGTGCCAACAATTTTCTCCTAAACCATACAATACAATACAATAGTAAAGACACAAGGCTTGTCATGCAAGCTGTGTGCGTGCGTGCGTGCGCGCGTGTGTGTGTGTGTGTGTGTGTGTGTGTGCGTGTGTGTGTTGAAGATGACATAGATTGCTCAATGCCAACCCGCAGGACCAGTAGTGGTTCTATCTAGTAGGCATTGTGTCTAATCATTGGGTAGTCCTGATGAATACAACTTGTGGGCCAGTGCTACAAATTAACTGGAAGTGAATCAGTCATCATCGCATCACTGTGAGCATGTCAAGCACTTCGCCGCCGAAACAACCTCAACGGATCATTCATGTACAAGTGCATGTTTGCATTACGCAGAGCTCACTGGCTTGTCAGTTTGAGCACTCTGCCAAGGTACGTTCGGGCCTAGTTTAAATCTGGCTTTGGAAAATTTATTTTTCATTGCTATCAGGTTCGGCCTCATTTTCTCTGTGCTGCGCTGATGAGTTCACAAAGAACGAAACAGCATGCTGTGCGCAGATTGAGTACAAGTACATGTACAGTCAACTTCGCCAATAACGACATTCGGCGGGGCATCAGAAAAGTGTCCTTATTCGCGAAGTGTCCTTATAACCGAAGTCCCATTTGAATGTATGTGAACCCATATTTTGCATAGTATGACATGCACATCAAAATCAAGCTCTTTTCTTGCTCTATGTCAATGTGTACTTTATTTTCATATTGCAGTTGAAAGGAACTAAAAATTCAATATGCAAGGGAAATCGGAAAAATATGCCTTTTTGAGCCATCTACAGGGCCAGAGATATGTACATGTATGATGATTACTGTACAATCATACATGTACATTGTATACATATAGGTGTGCTGGTAAATCCAACAATTTTGAAGCCAACATAAAAAAGGAAGAAAAAGCCCCCCCCCCCCCCTCTTGACTGCATTCTCTTGCATGTGTGCCTTTATAATAATATCCATCACCATATGTTCTGGTACTTCTGTACATGTACTTGACTGACAGGTACTTGAAATAGCTGTCAAAAGCCCAAAAAGTCGTTATTCAAGCAGTGATTATGACCTTGGGGCACTAAAAGCATGTCGCTATACGCGAATTGTCGTTATTCAGATAGTCGTTATATCCGAAGTTAAATGTATACAGTTAGATGGGACTTTGCTCTGGGCATGGAAATTCGGTCGTTATTCGCGAATTGTCGTTATATCCGCAGTCGTTATTAGCGAAGTTGACTGTATGTACCGGAGGTATTTTTTATCAACTATCGTGTTACTGACATCAGTGCTGTCACAGCCTATGACCAAACTCACCCCGGGCCACACATGCCGAATCTCATCCCGCACCGCACATTCGCTGGGATCTTTGTTTCCGTACCAGCGCTCACGCTCTCGGAAGATCACTCCACACTGGGGGCACTCAATGACGTAGCTGCAGACGACAACGACAGTCACAGAACAGGAAAGATACCAACCGTGACATCTTGGTACTTTAAATGTATTAGGAAATTACAGAAAGGCCACAATGTGTTAATTCCTACACGTCACCAGCCCAGGACATAACAAACTGGGCTATATTTCAACCCAGTTACTGTTAGAGTTAGCACGTCGTTATAATTATAACGACGTGCTAACTCTAACGAGTTAACGAGGAGAAATCTGTCGTTAAGATAGAAATCGTTCTCCATTGTAGTTCTGCATTCAGCGTGCAAACTTCTGTAGTCCTTGGCCACACCGCTTCAATAGATCTCTTCCAAATGTTCACCCATAAGGGTATTCCTGATGTTGCCCTTATGGGTGACAACACAATTTAAAAGAGATTTTTTTGAAGTGGTGCAGCCAAGGACTGAAGACGGTTGTGCGCTGACTGCAGAACAGTTACACGATAGTGAACAATTTACAAAGTACAAACCAGAGTATGGGAGAGGTGGGGACACCAGAGAAAAAGATGTTTCACATGATCCCTATCTCAAGACACACTCCTTACCCATAAACAGCATTCGACAGCAACCCTCCCCACAGTGAGGACTGAGCCTGAGCCATTTTGGGAACAACGATCTGCTCTCTGCCGTTGGTGAGACATCCCTGTCAGAGCACAACAAAAATACAAACCAAGACATGCACAGTCCTCCATTGAGAAAGGTTCCAAACACACCAGGGGGGGGGGTAAAGTCTATACGAAATTGTATTAGGATAGACTCGGATGGAGAGCCCATGATTAATTTATAGTAAAGAAAAGGACCAAGGAACTACAATGCTATCATATACATGTAGCTTAGAACCTACCCAGTTGGAAGGTTGTCGGAGTGCACACCCAAGACGTGCTAGAGCTGATAGCCAGTTGGTTGTAGAATGTCGGTACTGTCGGTCAGTTTTGTGCAATGGTATCACATGAAGTGATTGTAAAGTAACTGGTGGTGTTAGTGGACACTATAGCGTATCTTGTAGTTCCTTGGTCCTTTTCTTTACTAGAAATTGTATTAAATTTAAATTTAAAAACTAAATCGAGACACCCCCTTTTCAAGCCCGAAAATTTTAAAATGAGGAAATTATCTCAAAGCAAATAAATATTGGTAACATGAGATGTTAGCTAAGAATTTCCTAAAATAACGGAAGCCAGCAGCCTTTTATGTTAGCAGGTCACTGCTACTGACAACTGCACCAAAAATTAACTTTCGTTCAGACACGCAGCCAGCATGAACCATGTATGTGTGCGTAAGTAAACACACTCTCAGGTACAATACAAAGGTCCTGTTGCGCTGATTGGACACGGGAGGGAGACACAAAGATGAAGAGATTACAGTACTAATATAGACCTTGTACAGATGTACGAAGTTCAGTACTAGGGCGTAGGTGTGTGCAGACCCGATTGGGTGTTCATTGTGTGCTATGCATGCGCATTCGACCAATTTTAGCCTCATAATCAATGGCAAACAATCCCTTTTCCAGCTTCTTCACTTCGGTTAGAACTAATGACTAGCTAGATCTTTGCCAGAAAAGTTTTTCGTTTGAAATGCCTTCAGGGCCCATTTCTTAGTGGAAATAGCAGAAAACACAATAGGGTCCTGCACGTTCAACACCCATTAGGTTCTACGGGATTCTACGGGATTTCGTGCATCTGTACAACGCGCAAAAGGCTTATTGTAAGAACTGCGTGTACCAAGAAGACAGAACAGAGTTCATTGGTGATGTGGCGGCTTACCCTGCACAGGTAGACCTTGTTATCAAGTTCCGCCTGGTACACACAGCGCTTTTCACAGTTGTGCCTGGTCGGGACGGTCGCGCCTGCGCTACTGGTGCCTGATCCACAATCTTTGTCATGGTTCATCGTACGGTCACACCGACAGCTGGAGAAACGCCGGGGCAAAGAGTACCGCAGACCGCACATGAGGGGTGCACGACAAGCAACGTGCAGTGAGAAGTTGGAAACCCTGCCTAGGTCAACTTCAGTATGCATACTGGTACAGTTACTGTTTGCTTCATGACTACATTCTAGCTGTATGTCATAGTTCTTTGGCCGCAACAAGGGCCAAGATACAGTAGTCCTACATATAGCGTTAGTGGGATAGGAAGCGTTACCAGCAAGCACCTGTGTCAAGGGAATGAGTAAATATCTTACTTGCATGCTTCACACACTGCCTGACACGTGAAGTACTCGTCCGGGAACATCTTGTCCAAACTCTCCGGCAGCTGACCGTCAAACTTCTTGTTTAAGTGCTGCATGATGGACGGGGAGGAGGGGAAGGAAGAAAGGGAGAAACATCAGTCAACTTGTACAAACAAGATTCGCACAGACAAACAAGAAAAAGCAGCAGACCGTCAAAGGGATGATCATCATCAGCATCGATAACATCAATTTGATAGGCTGCAGTACCATAGAAGAACCTACAGAAGTCTGTCAGAGCTCCCCCCCCCCCCCCCCCAAATACTGAGGCCATGGCAGAAGATACACCAGCACATGCAGCAATGCTTCAGCACATGTACCATCTTAATGGTACATGTGCTTATTAAAATAATTTAATAGCAAGTACCTTGAGAGCAGCCATCATACAGTGTACTGGCCTGGCCGTCCGCACACTGGAGTCCAATAACCGATTGTCGACCAGCTGCTTCAGAGCACTGAAGTCGGTATGCCCGTTCAGAACGCGAGTGCCACAGTAATGTAGACTGCTGAACTCAGGCTGTGGCAAGCGCAGCTCGGCAAAACGAGCCATCAGCATTTCATTGCCAGTCTTCCGATGAACCTAATGGCAGCCAGGACCAGAGTTGCACAGCAGAACAACACAGCAACGCATTGCGATAAGTACATACCATATTTTCCGGAGTATAAGCCGCATCCAGAGTTGTTGGCACAAAACACAGACATCTACCCTAATTACACATTTTCCCTAGGTAATTATCTTCATACACCAGGTCAAGAACGTGCTCCATCACGGGGGACTCAACTGACATGCACATGTCTTCCATGGCCCACTCTCCCTACAGAATGCAACTGACATGCACATGTCTCCCAGGCCCACTCAGCTCCAAGCAGAATGCAATCATCAAACACACCTGCTCGGCATCGCCGGTCGCCTCTCCCAGAAGATTCGTTCGCTGCGTCTCGTGAAACACAATCGCCGACGGCGCCAGAGTGTTCGCAGAGAAGCTCGCTTTGCTCCGTCGCACCGCGTTCTTCAGCTCCTTGGCAAAATGGTTCTGGAAAGCCTTCGAGGAATCTGACAGGAATGTGAACATATCATGGTGCAGGCGCCCAGCACATGTCTTGTATATGATCACGTCTGAAATAGCCAGAACCTGCATTCCACAACGATGAAGTTCGGAAAGGAATGAGAACGAAGAATTTGACACAGCGAATACGAAAACCAAATACGAAGCAACAACTCATCCCAGGTGCAAGTTCTCACACCTTGCGCATACACAAGGCGGCATTGACATGTAAGCACAAGGCCACGAGAAAAAGAGGGTGACACTTGACGGACGACATGCAACGCTATTGACAAGTAAAGTAAGTTCAGCGGCGCATTGGGTAACCTTGTCACTCCAGTACCAACTGTGCAACATGTATACTGTATCCTGTATAGGACTGTGCATATACCAGTAGTACCACGTGTACAAAACAACATAATATTAAAATTTCGTAGTGGATATCCACCAACATCGCTCTAAACTGACTGATCGCAGCATCTACAGCACATGTACTGTTATTTTGTACACGTGGTACTGCTTTGTAAAATCCAATCTCATGATCAAATCAGCATCCTGTACCAGTGCACAGCCCAGTGTTAATAGGCTTTCGGGAGGCACAGCTAACTCAGTCCATTGGATTTCATCAAAAAGCACTGTAGTCTTACACCACTGCAAGCACTTGCCTTGAGCAGCATGCGCACCCGCTTGTTGACGTTCTGCGAGACGCCCATCATGCCCTCCGTGTCCAGCACAACCGTGCTGGTGGCTTTATCATACGCCGCCCACACGCCCATGGTGCAGGAATCGGTGCTGGCCGACTCACCAAACACCTGGCGTCCGCCGAAGAAGAGCCTGTTCAGTGTGAACGACTTCCCATCACCGGTATTGCCCACGATCGAGACGACCTTGACTGATGTGGTGGCCTCACAACCCAAACGTCGTGCCAGGTCTTCCGCACTTGTTATCTAGCCAGTTTGAACACAGATGTGAAAGGGCAGAATGCGCACAGTGACAACAACTTACAATACAGTTCTGAGAAGTCAACTACAGTGCATTAAAGGGGAAGTTCACCCTAAAATGAAAACTTCACAACTTGTAGCGAAACATGCACTGATTCCAATGATGAAGGTCCCAGATTGATTGGAGCAGCCGTTCCTGAGTTATACCAGCTTGAAGTTTTCACTAAATTTGGTGACATCATGATGGCGTCATTAACTTGCCCCGACTAGGCCGGATTTATGATGTCAGAGAGATAGACTTTGTATGGGAGTAGATGGGGAAAAACCAATTTCTTTCTTGTTTCTCTGCAACATTGAATTTCATACTAGATGTTTTTCCAGTCGTGATACCGGTAGAGTGCCATATGTCCCACACCGAAGTTTGAGAAAAATCCGACTTCTTCGGGACAATAATAATAATATGAACAGGTTGCATATTGCAATTTCAAATTTGGACTTCACGGAGAATTTTCATTTTCAAAGTGTTAGGAAATTTGAGGCCACATGCCACGCACTGCTCTTTTCTCTCCGAAACTCAACACTTGCAAGCCAGATATGAAAGGAAGAAAAAATCATCAGTCACATTTTTAAAAGTAGAAAGGAAAAGGACATATGGAAACGAGTTAAGAGTAACTCTCCACCACTGTAACTAGATACTAGAGAGGTTCTGCACAACGAAAATTCGAACGAAGTTTCGCGACAGGCCTTGCGAAAATGTGTACGAATTTTCGCACGAAATTTGTGTTCTGCACATTTTCGTGGTTTGCACGCGCCAAGTGCACGTACGACATGACCCAATCTCACGAAACTTCCTACGAAAGTTCATTTCGCGTTCCCTGCAAGTTTCGCGTCCAAAGTTGCGAAAGTTCGTGCGAAGTTTCTCACTTCGTGACGTAGAGCGAAAGTTCGTACACATTTTCGTTTTGCAGAACCTCTCTACTATATACTGTATGTAGTATCTAGTTACAGTGGTGGAGAGTTACTCTTAACTCGTTTCCATATGTCCTTTTCCGTTCTACTTTTAAAAATGTGACTGATGATTTTTTCTTCCTTTCATATCTGGCTTGCAAGTGTTGAGTTTCGGAGAGAAAAGAGCAGTACGTGGCATGTGGCCTCAAATTTCCTAACAGGTTGCATATTGCCCGCATAAACAAATCATACGGGGGTCATGCATCTGTCAATGATCGTTAACCAGAGTTGCTTGTTGGTGGCGAGATTGAGGCATTCCTGGGACAATGGAGAGCCAAAATACTAAAATTCCGAATAAGGTACCTGAGAAGGTGACACATCTGTACTTTATACCCCAGGTATTGTACTGTACAGCCTACTGTTCTGGACATTGAAATCCGCTGGAGTGACCGGGGCCGGCGCACTAACTGCCTTAGCGCACGTACACACACACTCTAGTTCACGTTCACACGGTCACTGTAAAAATGGACCAGTAGTGGGCACGGCTGAAAGGCCAGCGCGCCCGCGCCCCGTGGGCGCTTGACCTCTCAACGGATGTCAATGTCCACAACAGCAGGTGAAACGACTGCCATAAAAATAATGCAGGGCCCTAGAAAGTTTAAACACTACTTTATAGCCCGTAGTTCATACTGAAGTTTCATTGTATGTGTAAGCTGCATCACTTACGGCTGTGTTGCTATTCCCATCTCACTACCACTAGCAAAGGCCGGGACAGTCAAGGCAGTGAGAACAGCTATAGGTGTAGGTGTAGCCTCAGTGTACAGCGTGAACAATGTTTGAAAGCCAGGACTTACCTGCAGTTGTTCAGTGCTATCGAACAGCATTACACTCTGTATAGCACTCTTCGCGTCGCTCCTTGCTTCCGTTTTCTGCCTAGTGGAGGACGGCCGTGGCTTAGGCCGTGGCTGTTGATTACGTTGTTGTTGTTGTTGCTGTTGTGGTTGTTGTTGTGGTTGTTGCTGTGGTTGTTGTTGTTGTTGTGGTTGTTGTGGTTGTTGTTGTCGCTGCTGTTGTTGGTCCTCGACTACATAATGCTGGGTCGACGTCCGGCTAGTAATAACACATTCACCCACATCTTGCTGGACTTGCAGCAGTGCAAGACTACTGCCGTTGTCACCAGGCCCAGAGTCTTCACCGAGGGACACCGTGGAGAAACCATCATCAACGGTCTGTGCAGCTGCTCCTATGGGTACTCGTACGTGGCTATGGCGCACACCATCCGCTCTGTGACGCTGGCTATCACAGCCCGAGCACAGGCGAGGCTCTCCAATACAGTCTCTACACGTGACCACGGCAGTGGTGACCGGTGTGCAGAGACGCACGTCGCACACCCGCCCCAGGTCTAGTCTAGTGTGCGATGCGTACTGGGCACTGGCCGTGGATGTCTCGTGCAGTGCTGAGTTGCACGACGAGCACTGGTTCGTGCCACACTCGACGCAGAACACCACTGCGTCCACCTCACAGGAACGAACCCTCTCTTCACAGGCCACACCACACGCTTCCATGCTTTCGAAGAGGATATTCCACTCAACAGCGTCAAAGGCTTAGTTTGCAGGTCGTCCTCAGCTTCTAGGTAATAGAGACTTTGGCGTTACAACAGGGGAACTGCCATAAACAAACATAATAAAAATTCTTACTACAACGTACTGTATTTCCTAGAATTTTTCAAAAGCTACATGTACCGGTACCGCGGTGTACTGAGTACACGAAATATTGCTAGAGTAGAAGATTGCTTATGGTTCACACTCGAGACTGAGAAGACCAGAGACGGTTCATTGACTGGAGTAAGTAAGGAAAAAGGCAAAAAGCAAACCACTGAAACATCGAAATGCGAAATAAAAGCTTTGACTGTTCGAGTTCTGCTCGACCATGCATGCATGGATGTACATCGCGAATGGTAGCACGGTGAGCCGGATGAGTCATGGTTGGGAGCTGCGCAATGTGCGCATATGTACGACTCGAGTCATTACGACATAACAACACGCCTTTGTGTGGACTGGGGAAACCCCATGACCAGGACTGTACTGTACCAGAACAACTGCAACTGACTCCTACTCGGGATGTTATCATGGTTTATCCTAGATTGCTAGAATATCCTAGAATAGGAATTTTCCGATCCTTTCAATGTTCTAATCTTTCAATTCAAGTGACCGTTTTCCTTTTCTATCTGGACTCCTCCTTGCTTTCCCTTTTCTCTCTAGCTCTTGACTTCTCTTGTACCTTCTTGCTATTATACACAGCGATAGCCATAGGCTAGGCTAGGCTAGGCTAGCTGCTGCAGCTGCCTGTCTACTTCTTCGCTCTACAAACTTGAGTCCGAGCATCTACACTGGCGGCATGTAGTAGGGGCTTCGAACTGTTTTTTTGGCAACTAACGTTGCCAAAAAAACAGTTCGAAGCCCCTACTACATGATAATTATTGTTACCGTACTACTAGTACCAAGAGTCCATAACCCAGGGTTATGGACTCTTGGTACTAGTAGTATGTCAAGCGTCAACAGACTCGATTTAGCTCGAGTTCACTTGAGTCGCTAGATAGTGTATGACTGTATACCAGGTATCGATCGACGGAGCTGATTTTGAGTCCGTGGTAGTGCACATAACTTAGTATTTACTTACTTCATAAGTCAAGCGAGCAGGTGCTAGACAGGACCTAGCCGGGTAGCCCTACGAGTAGATCTACGACTCCTACTCTGGGGCATGGGGTTACTACTGTAGCAGTTGATCAGGCAGCTAGATAAGATAGCGACCACGGGACACAGCGCCACATATCGACAATCGTCGACTTCGACCACCGTGGATTGGCCTGCCCTTGCCATTTCTCGACTCACTACCGGTACTTGTACGCAGCTTTGCACTTTTCCACTCCATGATCCAGTGGAGTATTTTGAACAAACGGAACAGGGCAGTGGAATATCTGTTTGGATTGGCAAGAGCCTTGTGCTTGCCTCAGTCGCCGCCAAGTGCCACCAGAACTTTCGTCATGAGTTCCGGTGGAAAAATAAACAATGAACGCGACATGTCTGAGGTCAACGACTGGCAAGCGTGGCGCAGTGCGGATGCAGTGTGCTTTGACGTCGACAGCACTGTCATCCGTGAAGAAGGCCTGGACGGACTAGCGGAGTACTTGCAGAAAGGAGAGGACGTCCGGACAATGTATGTAGTACAGTCATGTAGATCTACAATCAAGTGATTCAAGAGTGCATAACCCCTATGGACACTTGGTACAGTGTATTGTAGAATGCAACGGACGAAACGCAAGCAGGCACAGTGGTTGGTCAATGACCATGATTGAGATACTGAGAGGTACCTGGCTCAAGTCCTGTCTGGGAGCGGTTTTTCCAGCCGTGCTGCTACCCACAGTCAACTGGGAACTTGTGGCCAGACACAAGGGGTACATGGATGCGGCTAATGGGGTCTTTCTCGGCACTGGTGCCAGTGGTTGTGAGACTTATCCACTCCCCCCCCCGTTAGGCGCTGCATCTGCCGCTAGGAACGGACACGATAATTATTTACTTTTTACTTTTAATTGACGAAAAATATGCAACACGCAATCGACTATCAAGACCTAAGCCTAAGGGCAAGGCTAACCGCTGAAGTACCTGTAGCGTAACTCCGCCAACGACTTACTACACGAAACTAGGCTCTAAAGAATATGATCATCTGCTTCTCAGTTACTCTGCATGCCGAATGAGTGTGCATGGTCATAGGTGCATGGTGTGACTCAAAAAGTGACAGTGCACCTGCAGTATAAAGTGCCCTGGGCAATACAGTAAAACTCCCCGAATCAGAGCACATTGGGACCAGCACTCCTCCTAACTAGGAATTGCCCGTATTAAACGGGGACTGCCCGTAACTGTAACATACAATGCTCACGGTCACTGCATGCAAGTAAACATGTTTTAAATTTTTAATGCGAATCAATAGTTTTTGGGGCTGCAACGGTTATCGTTTGAAAGCCAATTTTTGTGACTTTAGATGGGGCAGAAAGGTGCCTGGTAAACGGACGTACCCGTAATCTGGGAAGTTTTCCTCTGCATACATTTTCCCGTTTCATTTGATTGGATATACAGTCGAACTCGGACCCCACTTATCACGAACTCGCCTATAGCAAATTTCGTGATATAGCGAACCACTCACGGTCCATGTCCCTGTTTGAGCCCATACGAAATTGACCCTTTCTAGCGAACATATTTCGTTTAGAACGATTCAAAAGTTGCAGGGCAGCATGTAAACCGTGTGCACTAATAGTCACATGGTCACATGACCGTCATGAAGAGTTGCTTGTATGGTGTAAGTGCATTTCTGTTGTTTTTTTAACTTCGCGGTCATGAGCACATTACTAGAGTAGCTGAAGCAGTATAGTGCCCATGACAGCCTGAGGATCCGGGAATGTGGCTCACTGTTGCCGTACTGTTCTGTCAGTTCAATGCCTGTTTGTCTTTGCTTTTGTTTTGCCTTTCAGAACTATGCAAGCAATGGGTGGGAAATTATCGTTTAGGGAGGCGCTGGCAAAGCGCTTAGAAATCATTCAACCAACACTATCGCAGGTACATATCATAATTTATATGGCTGTGATTTCTCAGTTCTGAAACGATGCTTGGCCCCGATTCCCAGAGTATCAATTCAGTTTAAAAAAGCAGCCTCACCAGATGCCGAAAATGTAGTGTTGCTTTTTCTGGCCAAATCGGCCATCTAGCTGGGGGATCCATGTCGAGACTGATGAAGTCACGCATGATCATGTCTCTATAACCAAAAACTTTATCGATAGCAAATGCAGGTCATTGAACGTGCGCTTCTGCCCGTGATCTATTCAGCCCAGACTCATTGTTTGTTTCAAGCCAGTGGGTGGTACTGATCATGGTTAAATCTCTATCTTCCACACTCACTTACTTCAGTAGCCGCATGCTTTGCGTATTGCCTGAATGCTGTCATCTAATGCCGTGTACTTTCTACGAAATCATCTTCAGCTGCTGTGGCTGTGATGACAACAGTGGCCTTACTGCTCGACTGGGTTTGAGCTCAGGCATACTGCCGCGGACCATTGTTCAAACCTGTATGTGTACTTGTGCTCCATTGGCTCATGGATATGTTTCCTGTTCATGATGTCTTCATTCGTGCGTAGATGGAAGAGTTCAGCAGCAAGCGAGCGTTCTCACTGACACCCGGTGTCCAGTAAGCAATGTAACTTGCTCTTTGACCCGCCGTGCTGCTCTGTTGGTGACCTTACTCTGAGATTGTTCAGTAGTACACCTATTGTCGTATCTCTCTTAGTCGTGTAGTATAGGTTACTAGTAGGTGTCTGCTGTCATGATATTATCTCTCTTATTCGGGCGGTCCGAGACCGGGTTGACTGTGCATAAACTTGGAAATGTGCGTAACTTTAAATCACATATATTATGATGGGGACTCGTGCCAGACATCTGGCATATGACGTCACTGTTTCCACACAGATAATTGGCAGAAGGGTAGTAGTAGTATGTCCACTAAACCTCACCCACATGGTGCCCGGTAGACCGAGATGCCTGTACCGTTGAGGTCCGGATAAGAGAGGTATGAGTGTATTGTCACGGGGCTGGCCACCACCAAGGTCAAACTACCCTGATCCGAATTGGTCCACTAACTGGACTGCCTCTGAGTCATGTGATATCGAATGTTATAGATGTACTTTTTTGAAGTACGAGTACGGTATTTGACTGTACTGTGTGTTAGGGTTTCACCTTCATGTTCCACTGTTCTCTTTTGGGAACATGCATTTCAGACTGCCAGATTTCATCTACACCGTACTGTAATTGCGTGATTTTTAATTAAGCCCATCCGATGTTTTCCTGACAATTTGTCCACCGTTGCTGCCATGCAGGGAATTAATCACCAAGTTGCAAACCAAGCAAGTTCCCGTCTACCTGATATCTGGCGGCTTTCTGCGCTTGATCCTGCCGGTTGCTAAGTCATTGGGCATTCCAGAATCGAATGTCTTCTGCAACAAGGTGATATTTGATGATGAAGGTATGTATGGCCTGGGAATGATCGACTGTGGATTGCTCCGGTCAGCTGAAAGGGAGAGAGCCTGGGGAGTTCTTTTTTCTTCTCTTTCAGGGCTGCCGGAACCGGCGAGGCTGGTCCGGTCATGGCCGGACCACTTTCCCGGCTGGATGGTCCATGTTGATTCGTGCAAAACCGGTGTAAAAAATTCTCAGAAGTACATGACTGTACTGTCGACTTGTCATCAGGACTCCATGATGAGGATTGTTCTGCAGCACAACCTCATGTGTTCACCTTCCACCAAAGTAGCACGAGTCACTCCTATCGAAATTGTATGCACTAGTCAACAGTGGAAATGAGCGAAAACATCGCACAAGACAGAAGAGACTCGATCGAAAGAGATAATCGAAGAAGCCGAAAGTATCCGTTCGTTCGATAAGCCAGGTAAGCCCGCGCAGATTGTGCACGCACGTACACAGCATGCATGTACATGTACACCAGGCCGCGCCAGGGACTGAGGTCCTATGAGGGAGTCGATCGTATCAATACTATTCACTGATAGCATACACGGAGATGTCGACACGAGATCACAGTTACTGAAGTCTTTATCTTTTTTTCTTTTCTTTTTTTTAACCTTTTCCTTACAGTGTTTAATCTCTTGGATGCTACCATCACTGGTACTGTGCGACTTTAATAGGATAAAAAAGTTGTGTTTGAGTTCTTTGATGATGATTTTGGTCATTTTCCGGAGCCTCACCAGATGCCGAAGTTCGCTCTATTTCACGTAAATTTTCGAAATTTCTCCCGGGGAGGTCCCCTGGACCCCGCTCAAACGTTGGCCGGACCACTCCCAAACTCCTTTCTCCGGCCCTGTCTTTTTTTATTTAGGAAATGGTAGTTATCACCTCACGTTATATCCTCTGTTCTACCAACAGAATACCTCGAACACACGGGCAGTATTTCCAAGCCGCCGGCATGCATTCAAAGGCTCTCAAAGATTATCTGCATGTTTTGTGTTTCATGATGCAGGGCGCTATGCGAACTTTGATCCTTCCGCCTATACTGCAGACACTGGTGGCAAGGGGCGAGTTATTGCTGACCTCATTGAACAGAACTCGTATAAGAAGTGAGTCGGAAGCTCTCCAAGAGTTAGCAGGCTTGCAATGGTGGAGACTGACACATACACTGCTGTCTAACGTTAGCCGGCTTGCAATAGAACATGCACACCCTGGAACTCGGGCGTTGTCACAAGACATACTGTAGGGTGTACATACATTGGTCTGTGACTGGTGCTGTAATAATAATAGTAAGGCCTCACCGAATAAATCCTTAGTTTTGGGTGACCTGACCGACCAATGTTTTGAGCGCCGACCGATTTTTGTTGTTGTTGTTGTTGTATGCATTCATGCATATGCGCATCATACCCATGTACATGTACATGCTCGCACTTCTCGTTGTGCCAGGTCCGAGGCCAAGGCTCTTCCTTCCTGCTCCTGGCTCTAGCCGGCTAGACAGTTCAGTCCCTTGTTTCGAGTTGACTCAATCCAGTCGGATTTGTTGCATGGTGGTTCTATTTGCCAACCGTAACATTTTCGACACTGACATGTTTTGGTTTAGAAACTCTAGTGGAAAAACGTTTCCGTCACAGACTCACTATAATGTAAGAGTTGAAAGTGTGACGAGTCTAAAGTTTAACGATTTGCAAAAAAAATTCTCACTTCGCAGGCACAGAGTTTAACGACCCTGCCATTGCACACCTGTCTTCTATTCCTCTAGTACAGAAGAGAGAAGGCATAACATACGTGTAATGTTTCTTGAGCTATTAAAAACGATGGATTCTTTCTCGTTAAAATGTTAGACTTTTGCCCCCGTTAGACATTCAACTCTTACAGTAGTTGACGGCGGCTGGACCGTCGTCAACAGCTGCATTGTTTGAGTCACGTACCCTGAGCAATTTGTTAGAAACTCTTCATCTAGAAGGCGTCACTCGCTTCAAAGCAGTGTTTGCTTCCGAAACCGGGTCAAGCCACAACGGGGCTGACACGAGTGATAATGTTGGACTTCATTTGGAGTTCGGACGCCGATTCTTTTTCTTTACGTTGGAGCAACAGGAAGCTGTAGTTCCTGGCCCGCGACGATCGCTGAATGATGTGTTGATGCACAACGCCTCGCGTCTCTGCTCTGCTTGGTGTCTGAGTATGACCAGTTTGACTGTTCCTGGCGAGCTGCATGCTACTAGTATGTGGTCTGCATGTGTGCTTGATTTATTGACCACACATTTTCTATCTGGGCTGTGTACTGAAATGTGCATACCGTACCGGTCTGGCATGCATAACAATTATCACACCTAAAGAGAGAAAGACCACCGACCGACCGGGATTTTTCTGGCCATGTTTACCCGAAACAAAAAACTTCTTCCGGGTGTGGCCTACTAATATCTTTATTAGGATGACCCAAGCGGCCAAAGGCTGTACATGTGGGTGCTGAGGAGCCTAGCTGTAACAGTGTATTCAATACACACTTTGATACGGGACACGTGATTGGGGTGGCAATGCAAAGAGCGACGGAACAAGATACCATAATCTCTCTGGTGCAAGCACGGTCTCCCGTAGCTCTAATACAAGTGCACCATGTACCCCTTTCGAAGGGCTAACACTATTAGTGCAGTGTGTAAGTAGCTGCATTGGAGTTTTGCAGGCGATAAGATAATACGTACAGGTTGAAAAAATTATAGGCACGGTCTCCAATGAAAGCTAGTGGTCAAGACGGTTTGAAACATAATAAGTATATCCGTGGAGTCTATGGTTGATAAATATGGTGGTAAAGACACACCTGGCAATATGGCGGTAAACACACGCCTGCCCACACACGCTCTCTAGGCTGCAAAGTTCTGGCACAGAGCTCTCCTTCTCACCACCACCACCATCAGTTCGCGCCTGGCGCCTGGTCGATGCATGGCTGGTGGTATCCGGCATAGCAGGCTGGTACATCAAGTAGCGCATGGCACATAGATGATGACACAGCAACGACATAGCTCGATTGCGACGTACGTTTCGTCCCCGCTGGACTCATCAGGCAATCTTCTTCTTGGATGTCTTCATACGGAGCTTGACTCGGGAGAATGAAGTCGAAGACACCACTGCAGCTGTACTTATGGTTGATAAATATGGTGGTAAAGACACACCTGGCAATATGGCGGTAAACACACGCCTGCCCACACACGCTCTCTAGGCTGCAAAGTTCTGGCACAGAGCTCTCCTTCTCACCACCACCACCATCAGTTCGCGCCTGGCGCCTGGAGTCTATGATAGAAATAATACGGCATGTATGTATGTATATGTGCGTGTGGGTGACCGCGTGTCACTACTATGATGTGTATGCCCCTGTGTGCTCAGTGTGGCTATGATTGGAGATGGTGCAACAGACATGGAAGCGAGTCCACCCGCGGTGAGTAGTATTGTGTTGTCAGCAGTAACTTATCCTAGCATTGCAACAAAGATGCCACCAACGTTCAGAAGACTGAAATCAACGAGGGACCTGTGAATGTGTTGGAAGACTGGCAAGAGGTCTCCTGTTCTTTGCTCTGTGTCTCGTTCAGCACATGTTCATTGGATTTGGCGGCAATGTGTGTCGACCTGCCGTGCGAGAAGCGGCCAAGTTGTTCGTGATGAGCTTTGATGTCCTTTCGGAGGCATTGGGTTGACAAAGGTAATGCTTGAACTGTTCCAGTGCAACGATCTGGTCTTCAATTTCTCACGACGATTAGTTATTCCTAGACAAAGTGTTTATGTCTTGACCAACACTGGATTCTTCAACAGTACACTTGAGAGCAGAATGGCCAGAGCCTGTGTGAGATTGCCACCTATGGTTTAGACTTGTTTTGCCGTCCCAACACACACACACACCTTTATAGGGTACGTCGTTGTCTTGATATCATCTGTGCACTATTGTTGGTCGTTTCAAGCCAGCGAGGTGCATCCG
The DNA here is from genome assembly GCF_964019385.1 of Sycon ciliatum. NCBI lineage: Eukaryota > Metazoa > Porifera > Calcarea > Leucosolenida > Sycettidae > Sycon > Sycon ciliatum. Next base: position 48,003,109 of record NC_088643.1, read on the forward strand.
TACACTGCACTCGGGTGTATTCGACATTTCGTCCTTGAAGGACAGATCGGGTTTTTTCCTTTATCCTTAAATCCTTTTTTTCTTTCTTTCGGTTTTGTGACGTTTTATGTCGCAGAGTTCTAGATTTTGTTGTTTTCATCAAGTGTGAGAGAAGGTATGACTGATGGTTATGACTGGGGTGCACCCAGGGCCTACAGTGCAGGTTGATTGACCGAATGCAATGCACAACATGCCAGCATCGAACTGATGTGCAGGTTCAGTATTGTGAATCGACCCACCCCCCAACAGTTGTCACCAGTGCGCCCTGGCCCGGAGGCATGTACGAATGAAGATGCACACTCTTGCAGGGAGCTCTTGTTCTGTTCTTGCAATGTACATAAGTGCCGTTGAATGGAAACGGACTGTGTCATGCACTGCAGTCCACACACCCATTGACCGCCGTAAACAAAGAAGACAAAAAGAAGAGAGATAAGAGATACGGACGATTTGATATTTTTAAAACTTTTTTTGATGGATATGAACTGGCTGGAAAATATGAAAGTTGAACTATAAATATGGAGTTCTAAGCTGCACGCAAAATATACTATTCATTTTGAGCGTAAAATGGATATACTTGTAAGAGCAAGACAGTTCAGACTGAAGAGGGCCAAGCCAGCCAGTAGTATCAGTATGCATTTCTCTTTAGTTTAGTTTTTAATTTTTTTTGTGCCAGCTTCGCTTTGAAAAGAAATACATGCCAGAGAAAGAGCCTGCATGCTGGACAGAGAACTTCAAAGAGTTTTGACACTACTACTATCTGGGCTCTCCCAGCAAGCTAATACAGTAATAGGTCCTAGCAGACAGGGGAGTGCAGAGACACCTGGCAATGGGGGAAGCACGAGACAACGAAACAACAGACAGGTGAAGCTGAAGGGTTGAGGTAATTTCAGGTCGAGTTCAGCAAGTAAGAAAAAATAGTATTGGAAATACAGGGCAAATGCAACTGTATTTGTTCCTTGAGCCGCATCATCTCACTAGTAATAAAACTCTACATTGGTCAAGTCAATTTATATAGTCAAGTGACGATCCTAGCTTCATGCAGCCTTGCCAAGTAGCTCGCCAATCTGTACAGGCAGACAGGAAGCAAGATTACAAGACAAGATAAGCACAGGCTGCTTATCAATTCTAATGGGCAACACCGCTGAAGTAAGAAAATGGTGCATGGCTTGGGGAACATGACTGCAAACTATGGGGTCCGGGCACGCAGTTGACTGTGTACAGTGGGTGAATGCTGATCTCCATTATGTTGCATGCCGAGTTTTGTACCAGCAATGCCCCCAGCCCCAGCACCTGTCCAATTACTATACCAGTGGGAGAGTCAACAGCAGTGAACAATCTGCTGTTCGAGCGTGTACGAAAAATGGTCCAGGTGTATTCAAAGAACAATGGTCCAGGTGTATTCAAAGAGCCATCGCTGCCATGACAACGGTCGGACTGTGATGTAGAACTTCAAGTACTCATGTTTTTGGTGGTGACGATTACACCAAAGCTTGGGTAGAGCATCGCTGGCCATATGCGAGGGTCCCTGGTTCGAGTCCTGGTGGTGGCAGTCAATTCTTTCTCCCAACCATTCCCGTTTCAACTCCTTCAAACTCATGGAGAAGTCTTATTTTACAAAATAGTCAAGTGTCAGGTCAAGTCGGCGGAAAAGGGTGAGCTGCAGTGTGGGAAACAAAGTTTCAACAAACCCTTTCCTGTACGAGTACAGTGTAATTTTGCTGTTTTTTATTTAAAAAATACACTAGGACTGTTTGGCTAGGGTGTAGTACATGGGTGGTTCCCGGGATGCCTGAGGACCAGTAAAAGAATCGCGGTGGGTACCGAAAAAAGTTTCGACTGTGTCCCAGCAGTTGACAGGTACTGCACTTGTGATCACAGTGTCACGCATCCACATTGCACGCAGTCCCCAGTAGTCCAGTAAGCACAGCAGTAGCTACGCCGTGTAACGTCACATCTACAACCCTCGCCTCCTTCAACTCCAGAATGAAACTTGAGATGTTAACTGTCACAAGAGCCTTGACAACGCAAGTGCACCTGTATTGTCAGGTATTAGCGTGATTGCTAATCGATTGAAGCGGATTTACAAGCACATTGCACACAACGAAGTATTCTTAATTTCTCAGGGGCTTATTCGCCTCGGGTTTTAAACCGTTTACGTGACAGGTGGGCGGGGCTGAGTTCAGGTGGGTGACTGCGAGTTATGCGCGCATTTTATTTTAAACTCGCACATGTTGAAGGCAGTGGTAAATGTTCGTGAATGATGAAATTTGGATCAAGAAGTGCCTGCTCACGCTTCTACTGCCTTTCCAATTGTCACTTATTTTCGAAAAGGTGAAGCCTTCAGTGAACGAAAAAGCAGAAGAAAATTTCCCAAGAAGAGAAACAAAGAGACGCATTGGCCACGACGAAATCCTCTCAGGTTCACGAGGCAAAATAGAAAAATACGGAAAAACCCGCGTATAAGCCCAGGGCTTATTTCCTTGACCGTTTACAGGAGAAAAGAAGCCCTGGGGGTTGGATAAGCTCGGGGATGAAGGGTAGGGCTAGTTCAGCTCGGGGTGAGCTGAATAGGCCCGCCACACCATGTAAATGTGCGCTCTAAAATGACTGGGTGACAGAAAAAGGCGGGCTTGTAGTAAGCCTACAGGGTTGAAGAAGCCCGGGGTTTATCTTTCTCATGTTAACGGCCCCTCAGTTAGCCGGCTGGAATGGTACTTTGTGAAATTGTTAAGATATGACGTGAAGTACTGGTACATGTATAAAACAAAGAAGACCCACATACCTGCCAGGCATGTAGCTGGGAGATGATGACAACAACTCCCAGCTGGATGAAGCCGTACTTTCTCAATACAATCAGCATAGGCTGTGAGCATGCCAGGGCAGGAAAAACAGAATTAACAAAGCACAACAACGTTGTCCAACGGAAATAGTGACGTTACATGCACCTACAGTTGGTGACTGTAGCTTCCACTCTCCGAAGCACTTGCATGCACTCTGCGTTGTATTTGCCCCCCCCCCCCCCCCCGCACTGCAGTAAGTTACATCAAGAGTAGATAAGCAGGCGTGTGCCCACTCCGCATCTCTACTGCACCTTCTGCAGATACCACGTGTAATTTTAAATTACTGCTCAATGTTCCGGTGTTCGACCATCATCAGGAACAAGACACATTTCTTAGAGAGAAGCTGCAAGAAGTGTGCAAACTGATCTTGAACTGGTGCATGTAGTATATCTCTTGATTCTTTGTACATACAGTGAGACTTCAGTACAGCGAGACTTCAGTACAGCGAGACTTCAGTACAGTGAGACTTCAGTACAGCGTACCCGCAAGTGACATAACAATATGTACTTTGAAGGCGAGGTACTGTGGTAGTGTACTCGTGGTGAAATACCGTAAAAGCCCGTGTATAGGCCCCCGGGCGTATAGAATAGCAGCCTCGATTTCCTGGGCGTGTACAAGGGCGCGGGCGTTATTTTGGAACCGGGCGTATACTTGGAATACAAATGTTGAAATTCTCCCCTGGCTCAGCACGACTCGAAACTGTATCCATTTCATTTTTTAGCTGAGCGTGCACACTATAAAATACAGTATCCCCGCTTCTGGTTGGGAAAAGCCATCCTGAAACACATACATCAACATAGCAGTAAGTATTGGGTATCGGTACCTGTACATGTACTGGTATTGCCGGCATACTTGGGCGTATACATGGGCATGGGCGCTATTTTGAAACAAAAGTGTTGACTTCTCCTGACCGGGCGTGTACACGAAGGGTGGGCGTTATTTCGAGTGGGCGTATACAGAGGCTTTTACGGTAACTGGCGTTGTGCAACGTCGGCCATCCAGAACTGTACTTTGTACAAAACAACCACTAGCATCAGTATCCCACTTCATGTAACATCCAGGATACTTCGAAATAATGAATTTTCTGTTTTCAAGGTATTAAAACAGCCATTGAAAGTGAACTGCCAGAAAAGCGGAAAAAAAACAACCCCACCCGGGGCTGGAACTTGCTTGTCATGAGCAATGCTCTAACTATCTGAGTTATGGAACTAGGCACCTTGCTTGTCATGAGCAATGCTCTAACTATCTGAGTTATGGGACCAGGCCGAACCTAGAAAGCGCTTCTAGCGCTGACAAGTTTCCCATTTTCACCGTAATTTAAACTTGTTAGGGTGTGTTTCTGCGTGAAACCTCCTTATGCAATGAAGGGCATACACATGCAAAGCCAGCCGAAACAATCCGCAACCTACCCAAACAAAGTCAAGGAATATGCTTGCATAGACAAAGCCTAACATTCCTTCGGCAGATGAGAGTTTCCAACACCACAAGACAAATCGGGTGAGTGGCGAGTTGAAAATCCTAGCTTGCAGCATCTGCATTGAAAACAAAGTAAATAGTAAAATAAAAAAGAGCACGTGCAAACACGGACAGACGGACACACAAAGCAAGAGTCTGAGAACGGTGGGGTGGGGGGGTCAAAGCCACCTTTCTACATCCATTGTCCCCCCCCCCCCCCCCTCCCTCACACACACCATACTATGTACGCCGGTCGCAAGAGAAGCACGCAAATCTGCAAATGCAATGGTTGTACACCCACAGCTTTTCTGTTATAGCAACAACAGCGGACATGACAAGATCCGAATGAAACAGATCAAGACTAGCGCCAGATAGCTGCCTAACCCACACAACTGGCGAAGCCATGTATATCGACCCCCAATGCACACCTGGTCTACACCACACGGAGCACATCAGAAAAGGACAGCCAAGCCAGATACCTGTGTACACCCTACGCTTGCTTGGGTAACCAGTTTGGACAGCACACTGCTTGGATAGAAGCAGACACTAGATTCACTGGTACCTTGAAGTGAAATTGGGGTTACTTTACCAACTCAGCCATGAAAGCTGTAGTAACAACACACTAATAGCTGGATTATAGAGCTGAAACTACAGTAGTCCAACTTCCAAATGCTTTGGCAAGAAGGTAGCCTTCCGACAGGTTGACACACACGCACATGCACATACACACGCATACACATAGGCACACACATGCACACATACACACATGCACACACACACACACACATGCACACACACACACACATGCACACACACACACACACATGCACACACACACATACACACACACATACTCGCACCAGCGTCACCCATTGCCTACAATTTTAATCCGTCAGTGTCCAATCCAAAGTTAGCTCAACGCAGCTGGATGCATAGCAAATCAGCTATGTATCTCGCCAAAATATGAACTATTTATTAGGAGGCGCAATGCACAGCAGCTGTGCATAGCTGTGCATTCTGAGCACACAGGCAGGAAGAGTGTGGCACATCCAGCCCTACATGACAGGAAGTACCTACATGACTCAGTGCATTACATGACTTTGAGCAGGAGCAGTCAAGCCATGATAACATGAGATGTAGCAGACACCACCTTATCAAATTATGTGTATTGCAAACCAGACCGCCTCAAGCCACCTTGGAGTCTGCAAAGGCATTGTTTGCTTGATTCAGCACGCACGGCTTTGGGATACTCGTCTAAACGGCCCTAACGATACCAGGCCTCACGCAAATGTAGATTGTACCGAAACCATTGGAAATGGACAAAGAAATAAAGAAGGCTTTCACGGCCCACTGCATGAACACTCCTAACCCCGCATGTCAACTCTGTTCTACCCTAAACTAAACGGCAACAGGTGTGAGCTATATTGTAGATGTCTTCTGGATGCACATGAAGGGCACCATTGCTTACCCACTGCACATTTATAAATTGCTTTCTCTTTTTCTTTTCTTCCCCTTTTTTCCGTTTCGGAGTGCTCGTACAATCCCAGTTCACCCCAGCGGTGTACTCACACACACACACACACACACACACACACACACACACACACACACACACACACACACACACACACACTGCTTTTACAGATAAGGTGAGAGGCTGCATTGAGCTGGTAGCCTTCAGAAGAACACCCGGCATTGTTCACTCTGATCCACATCAGTTCTCATGCTCAGCTCCTAACTATCGCCATTGGGTTTCCTACAGTAACTCAAGCCACTATTCGCTTACCGCATCAGCCTTGTGATGTAGCACTTTGTTGAAGATGCTGTGAAAGGCAAATTGGTAGCGATCCCAGAACAATCCACGGAGGCAACCTTGAATAAGACAGAGTATTAGTGTTAGCTGGATGGTGCTGCGGCTGACGGGCATGTCCGTTATTGGTTCCGGTGGACTAGTACGTAGGGGTAGACCCTCGCTACGGCGAGGCGGTTGTCGAACCAGGTAGATAAATAGGCCATAAACCAAGAGGAAAGATGCCAGTATATCTGCACCAGCATCAATATAGTAGCCAAGAGTTCCCCAACCGTTGACGTACATTGAATGTTTCAGCTGTCGTCTGAACACAACACCATCCAGCATGTCCAAGAATATTCTGAACTGACATACACCAACGGCAATTTGGCGGATTTTGAAGTTCTCAGACGACACTAGGTATGCACCAAAGGCACCTACAAATATGTGCATTGTTGTAATAAAGTTCGGGGTTATGAAGGGAAGTTCAGACAAGTGAGTATAACTTTCAAATGCCTCTGCTGCGTAGTGATGAACGTGATGACACATATGATCTTGCATCATGAGCTTCACGGACGGCCTCGGAACCGTAGACGAGCAATTGGACGCCTGGCATGGTAGCTTACCCAATACTCCATAGAAATACAGATCAGCAACGACGAATGAAGCACCGAGAACTAGACAGAAGATCACAGGAGGTGATACCAAGCCGTACCGCGAAAGTACACCACCGTCCATTACTAATCTTAGCCTGGCCAAGTATTGGCCGGCGCGAAAGACAAGGAGATTGAAGCAGTTTTCTCCGGTTTTGAGGCAACAGTACACACTACACGCAGGCGCTATTCCGGTGGTAGATGAGACAAGAGGCTGTTGAGATGTCACCCTCGAGGCCTCAAAGGTTCGGCCACTACTCACAGCATTATTTTCAATATCTGATGTAAAAGGACAAGAGCAGGCATCGTCCAAAACAGACACACTGACAAGACGTAGATCTACGGAAAGTAGGTACGCGTGGGAGGATTGAGGGATTTCCCCTCCGCGCCAACCGGCCCCGCCCCGCGGCTGTTACTTTTGAAACAACAGCAAGAGAGGTTTTTAATTAATTTTGCAGAGTGAACATGGTGAACGTTTGCGCAAATTTTCGTTTGACGAGAAGCGAAACTACAGTCCATTCATAAAAAGATGGGTCCTGGCTCTGGCGAGCTCCCGTATTTGGCGATTTTTCGTGATTTCATCGTACACAGTGCAGTGCTGCGAACTTTGAAATTTGAAAAAGGGTCCAAAAAGGGTGCCTGAACTGGGGTTCGAACCGCAGAATGCACTGTTGCAGGCGGGGTCAAACGGCCTGGATTTTGATGGTTTTTCCCAATTCAGTGCTTTTGGGGCAAAACCTGGCCGAAATCCTATTCTTGCTATGGCTTGCTTTTTGGACAAAAAAACTTCAGAAACATAATTGGAAGAGGATTCCATATGGGATTGCAGAAAAAAATTCTAAAGAAACTCAACGTTTGACCCATTTATGGCCAAAAGCTAGAAGTTCATTTTTTTCTGAATGGACTGTAATAATAATTATTACATTGTACTTATATACTTGTCTTTGTGCCATGCGCCAACGACTATCAGTATCATGACTACGTTGAACGTTCGCACGCGCAGCTGCTTTGAACGTGAAACAAACTTTCGCAGGTATTATTTTCGCTCATGGCCGGACCAGGCCAGTACAGCGTCAGTGGTGCATGGTGAGCCAACCTCAGCTCAATCCTCATTTTTGTGCTTGATCTCTACTCTTGGCTTGGTCCGCGAGTAGTAGGCAGGGAGTCGTAAAATACCGGTATTTACGACTCCCTGGTAGTAGGCTTAGTACAGCGTACTAGCTTTCCCATAGATGTCACATAATAGTCATTGTGGCAGCCCGAGTTGCTTCATCTCCGATCTCCTGCCTGCTCAGAGTCGGTAACATCAAGAGTACATAACCCCCCCAGAGAGGCCAGAGTGTGCAACGCCTGATCCTGCTGATCCAGGTCTTGGTGGATCTTCGTCATAATACCAAGAGTACTCTTGATACAGTAATACCTACCGTACACATGTACATGTACGTACCATCGAGTTTGAATACAGTATTCCGATTTCCTTGGTGGGCAAAGGTAAGGATAATTAAAGGGGAAGTTAAGCCTAAAATCAAAATAATTAAATAATTTCACCAGTTGTAGTCTTCGGGGTGCTGAGTCGAATGGTCGTGGTCCGAGGAAGCTGAGACGCTCCCTTCCTACTTTAATCCCAATCGAACTCGCGCACTTCCACCGAAACTGGGTGACTGCGCCCTCCTAGATGGGGATTTGTATGCAAAATGTCACGTGTAAAAGCGCCATTTCGTTCTTATAAAAGCACGGATGACCGCGATTGGCCCATATGTTGTAGTCTTTTGGACGCTGAGTCGACTGGTTTTGGTCCGAGAAAGCTGCGATGCAGCGTTCCTCCTTTATTCCCAATCGAACATGGTTGAACAAGCGGTCATGTGCTCCTGCATGCCCAAGTCACCTGGTCACAGCGCCAGCAGTAGTCATAGCCCGAAATTGCCGGCAATTCTTTGAGCAATATATCGAAATGCCAGATTGCCGGCAATTTTTGAGCAATTTATCGAAAAGCGTTAGATTTCAGATGGGAATTTTGAATTTCCTCCCTAAAACTGGGCTAAAAACGCCGTTTCGTTCTTATAAAAGCGCGGATGACCGCGATTGGTCCATATGTTGGAGTCTTTTGGCCGCTGAGTCAACTGGTTTTGGTCCGAAAAGGCTGCGATGCAGCGTTCGGCCCTTATTTCTGTTTGAGTAAGCGGTTACGTGCTCATTTACAGCCTGTTTGGGAGCAATTTGAGAGCAATATTTCGACTGCCAAAAGAAATGCCAGGCAAATTTTCGAAAAAGAGGCAGCAAAATATTGCCGCAATTTATCGGCCCGGGCCGGGCAATTTCGGGCTTTGACTAGCCAGCAGGCGACAACTTTCACACCACACACTTACCAAGGTTCAACTCGAGTGACAGGACTGCACCCAAAAAAGGTCAAACAGGCTGTAAGCTGTACCCTGCAGGCAAGGTGACCAGGTGACCGCTTGTTCAAGCATGTTCGATTGGGAATAAAGGAGGAACGCTGCATCGCAGCTTTCTCGGACCAACGCCAGTCGACTCAGCGTCCAAAAGACTACAACATATGGGCCAATCGCGGTCATCCGTGCTTTTATAAGAACGAAATGGCGCTTTTAGTGACATTTTGCATACAAATCCCCATCTAGTAGTAGTAGGGCGCAGTCACCCAGTTTCGGTGGAAGTGCGCGAGTTCGATTGGGATTAAAGTAGGAAGGGAGCGTCTCAGCTTCCTCGGACCAAGACCATTCGACTCAGCACCCCGAAGACTACAACTGGTGAAGTGCAGCACAACGAGGGGTGCAGTACTGTACAGACTCACAGACTCAGTGTATTCAACATTTCTATACAACTAGGTACTAGTATTGGTGAGGAGTCCAGTACATGACGTCATTGTATCAGCATAACTCGTGCAGTGTTGGGCAGTACAGTACGTTTAAGTCAAGTGTGACACTTCACGAGTTCCCACTGATCCCTTGTTGAGCTTGATGGTCGGCTTGGTGTCGCAACAGACCTCAACTGATTCACTGAGCTTCCACGCAGTGCAATCAAGCTTTCCTATACAACAACTGATGCACTAACCCCTGTTTCTCCCAGTGCCAGAGAGTTGGTTCTTATTCTGACTATGCTCCCTAAAACGTCGAACACAGTGTAAAAAAAGAAAGAAAAAGGTGTGAGTGCTATGGTTGAGACATGGCTACAAACCCACAACAATTGAAGCTGCAGGAAGCATCAAACATTACCTTGAGTTTTGCATGGCAGATGTGCCGTCCTACAATGGTACAAGTACCTATGCAGCCCCATTTGCCACATCTGTGTACTCTCTCTCTCTCTCTCACACACACACACACACACACAAGTTCCCAATTGACCGTGGGCCGCAGCACGGCTGGAAAGGTTGTCTCCTTTCCAAGCAGGACTTGACCCCGGTACCTCTCTTGGTTCGCAATCACGCTCATGGACCAACCCACAGTACCTGCCTGCGTCACCACCAACTACCACCAGTAAATTTCCATTTAGAATTTCAGAAAACACTAAAAGAAATTTACGTCAGAGCTGAAGCTCATCTTTTTGATAACCAGAAACGAGAAATTTGGAAGTGTTAGATTTTTGAACAGAAGGAAATGCTGGAACATATCGAACACCTAAGATTCAATTTGTCAAAACATGCCCGCGCTGCAAACGGAAAGAGAGAAGTTTTAAACTTGAGAGAATTATTATAGATTTGGATCATAATATAGGCAGAAGTGCAGGATGATGCCACTATTACCCGTGTCTGCGGTAGATAATGTGCATAGAGCAGGAAACACTTCTCTCTTTCTCTCGATCTCGTCTAAACCAGAAGGTCTATACAGTATAGCCTTTGGGTGGCATTGAGAAATAAATAGAACGTCCAAAAATGCACTGGCCCGTGCCTTTCTGAAGTAAACAAAATCCTGATAATATATCAATGCAAGAAAAGCAAGCAACATTCTAATGTCGACATAGGACGGAACACTAACTTCGAAATAGATCGGTAGAAGCGGCCTGACATCAAGTCCAACAAAAATCTTGAACATCGGTACAAATTGCTGTACTTGTTTCATGGGGGTGCCCACTGCAATGCCTGGCATGCTGCTGGAGTAGTGGAGTGGTCAAGTCAATCGTGTAATCAAGTGCTGAGCTCTAGGTCATGCAGCCTTTGCCAGAAGCTCACTAACCTGTGGACAGAGGCAAAAGCAATCAACGGCAATATCATGTCACTGTGCGCAATAGTGAGAGAAGTAGAAGGAGTGTACCGTACCGGACCATCATATCTAATATTATCTATCTACATGTATGTTCACCTGCTGGTAGCCATTTCAAGTCACTAATTTCAACGTTGTTTAGTCTCACCGGCAGAACTTTTAATGCCTGGCCGAACTGGTCGCAATCAAGCTTCGGCAAGGGGAAAAGCAACAGTCAGTGCAGCCTGCCAAAGTCAGAGATGTCAAACTGCAAGAAATGCAGTGAGCTCTGTGCTAAGTCAGGTGGTCAGGTGGTTACGGTACAAGCTACAAGTACCCTGTACGTCTTCATTTGTCTGCGAGTACGGCATTCGCAATTGCATGCTCTTCTCATGCAGGATCAGGAAAAGCAGCCTATACCTCCGTAGCAGCAACCCTGGCGTAGAACTGGTGGCACCAATTCACAGAGAGTCCGCAGGTTGCCCGTGAATAACTGGTGGAAGTGTACCAATGCTTTATCTTATGGCGCGTCAGAGGTTTGTGACGGATATCGTGCCACAGTTGTGAACATGCACGAAGAGACCATACCGGTCATGTTGACTGAACTCAACTGCACAGCGTAGTTAATACCTCACAGCTTCTCATGGCTCGCCTACTCCACGGGCATCTAGGCGCTAAGATAGAGAGTACCAAACCCATGCGGTTATACTTTGCAGAAAAGACGTTTGTATTGGTGGGTTGCCTTCTGGCACAGTTTCCCCAGCAGTAAAATCTAGCCCCGTGGCTTATGTTCGCCTAGATTGTGTGCCATGGCAGTCTGTGAAACCTCTCAGTGAGAGAGAGATAGATAGATAGATAGATAGAGAGAGAGAGAGAGAGAGAGAGAGAGAGAGAGAGAGAGAGAGAGAGAGAGAGAGAGAGAGAGAGAGAGAGAGAGAGAGAGAGAGAGGAGGGAGGGAGGGCACAGTGGAGCCAGCATTCTCTTAGTTCTCACCTGCCAGGCGTGTAGCTGAGATATGGTCACAACAACTGCTAGCTGGATAAAACCGTACTTCCGAATTACAACCAACATTGGCTGCAACCGGGCAGAAGACACACAGAGAGAGAGAGAGAGAGAGAGAGAGAGAGAGAGAGAGAGAGAGAGAGAGAGAGAGAGAGAGAGAGAGAGAGAGAGAGAGAGAGAGAGAGAGAGAGAGAGAGAGAGAGAGAGAGAGAGTGGGGATACAGCACTACTGGTTAGTGACCTATGCAGATGATATCAACTTTACTATAACAGCAGCCAATGATAACTCCTAGGTAGTAAAAAGTTAATTTTAGGGAGGGTGTTGTGTGGTGTCTGTTACTGCGCACTGTGCTCCAACCCCGATCTAACGGTAAAGTAAAAGTTAGCACGATTGCGTTACCACCTGCTATAGAATTGGGTTGGGAAATACAACCAGCTTCGGAAGTTTCGCTTGTGCCAGGCCACCACCATGCCGGGTATATCATGGTGGCAGATGCAGCGGCAAGGGCGAGGGTGGGTGAATATCAGTGAGAATATTTTGGATTGTGGGCCCAACTGCAAGAAACACCCACGCTGAGGGTTCAGTCGTGGGCTTGATTTAACATGTAGGATCTCCGTGGCGTTACATTAGAAGTCAGTGGCAACTAACTTTGTGAAGTCTGCACGGAGAAACCATTCGCAGCATTGTAAAAATAAAATAAAACATAAGAAGGTGCTACCGTAAGTCATAAAAACTTACCCAAGTGAAGTCAAGAAATATGCTAAAGAAGACAAAGCCCAGCATTCCTTCTGCTGATGACAGCTTCCATAACCACAAGACAGCTCTTGTCAATGTGGAATTGAAAATACTAGCTTGTAGCATCTGCACAGAGACAGGAAAGGATACAAGTTGAGAAGAGCAAAGGAATTCAGTTATCGCAGAGAGAGAGAGAGACAGAGGGAGACAGAGAGAGAGAGAGAGAGGGAGACAGAGAGAGCGAAGTTCACATTCAATCACTGCTCTTCCCAACAAGGATGCTTTAGATAGCTGTGGTATGGAGTGTTTCAACAATGTGGACCACCCAACTCACTGTGACAATAACAAGTCCATGCATCCAAAATAGCTTTTGAAAACCAGGTTTTGGCCGAAATAAGGCTCAAGAACCCAAGGGTCCGAGTTTTCTGCTTCTTCATGATTTTTTTGCCATGGAATGCCTATCCTAATTTGTAAACATGTGTGAACTGGTAAAACTGCCCAAATTCCCGGTATAGCTGCATGAGAGGAGTATAGTGAGCATGCTGCTTTTTGTAATTTGGCCTAACTTATCTAGAAGTCTAGAACATACTGATATCGAAGATCACTCCTTCATGAAATTGCATAGATCTAGTTCACAGTAACCCTGATAACCGCAGGACATTCCCGTAGACAGAAGTCCTGCACTGTGGGGGGGGGGGGGGGGGCAGGACTGTTCACACATGCATTCAGAGTGCAGGTTACTTGTGGAAGAACTGTCTGACTCATAGCTGCCAGGACCAGCACTGCTGCAGCACGCCTCAGCAGTCAGCACAGCTCATGCCCCAGTGAACAGCACTGTAACAGCAGCCGTAAGTTAGTTCTGACAGTTCTGACAACAGTTGGCGGCCAACAAGTAATTGTTTGTCCGAAGAGTCTCACGTGGGCAACATCTGGTCCTGCACTTCCTCAGCACGGAACACAGACAGAGTGTGGAAGCCAGTGGCATGTACGACGTTGCAGGGATAGTGCTATGACAGCTGTTCCACGAACTTCTCAAGGACATGTGAAATGTACATGTAATTGATGGCAGGCATAGGCGCTTCATGTTTGTAAGATGGGACCAGTACATCATACGCTCTGGCAAGCTCTGTGATCATTTCATATGGAGACAACAGCTACAATTTTTTCTAGGATTGCTTGTGTGTTCTTCTGGTTTTTGCATTGAAAGGGGTTTGTATTAATTTTGGACAACAAAACAATGCACGGCAGGGTTTGACCATACAGTAACCTTTTAAACAAAAACAAAAGAAATAGTTTTATCATTTTGATTTGAAGAAGATTGCCAACACATTCCAGGTGTGTATGTAGCCTTCCAAGTGGTTCCCGGCTCTCTGTAGTCTGCATGCCTGGTGGTCCACTGCAGTTTCGCACTGTTTGAGACCAAAGTTGTCTGAACTACCTGGTCCGTGGGTAGCATGCCATCAACCAGTCGGCCTACGTCCCTGGTTGTTTCACAACTCTGTCAAGCAGTAGTGGATTCCAACGAATACACTTTTGGAAGGGCCTTTCGTTTAGCTTTCCAGAGATTCAACATTGCCATTCTATTTCAAGGGGATTTTCGAGAGGCTAATGCATGCCTATCAAAGGGAGTCTCCTAGAGATGTGAAGTTCCTGCAATACTAGACCACCTCTCTCAAGCCTAGTTCACATTCGACGGGGCGCGACGGGACGCGACGTAAGGATCGACGGGAAGCGACGGGACGGTCTGACGGCGTCCAATGTGAACACCAGGAACGGGAACGCAACCGTACTACCGTACAGATCGGGAAGCGACGGGAAGAGTTGGATCGATCCAACTTTTCATACCGTAGACGGGCGTAGACGGGGACGCAAGCGTACAAAACGGCTGCAATTTGATTGTGAACAGGAGACGCCGTCGTGCGCCGACTACTCCCGATTCGTACTTGGACATTTTTAGCATTTCAAACACTGCGCTTCCCATGATAACTCACAGAATGGCTAGCACGACTTGAGCTGAATTTTAGCAACATAAGATCTCATGTCACTGATTGTATTTAGAGATAGTTCAGAAGCGTGACAGATGAATTATTCTATCATTTCCTGGGGCTATTATTTGAATGCCACAACTTTCAGAGCTAATTTTTTATTCTTCATGAAAAACTGGTATTGTGAACTTGATTCCGCTTCTTTGAAGGAGAAATAATTGAAAAGAAGTCCCGAAAAACGAGAAATTAGGTCCGAAAGTCACCCCGTCACGGACCGTGCCTTATGACTCGCGCCGTTCGACGTTGAACGTCGCAACGACTGCTGCATGTCGTGTCGTACGAATCGTACAGGATTTTACAGCTCACCCCAGCCCTCCCGACAAGCCCTTACGTCCCGTACCGTCGGCGTTGCGTCGAATGTGAACTAGGCTTCACTGTCCCAGTCCGATGTAGTGGTCTAGCTGTCGTATAATTATAGGCTACTGTAAGTCAACGAATATTCGGCGCATATTTATTTTCGGCCTGGTCATGTTAGGCCGAAATTTCGTTTTGCAAGGTTCCGTGTGACAGTGTATACAGGCAGCAGCAGTACAGGCCGAAAATTCAATGCGGCCGAAATGGGTTTTAGCCCTGGGAGGCCGAAATGTGAATGGGCCGAAAATTCGTCGACTTACAGTACACCTTGGGGAATGCCATAGTAAACCATTGAGAAAATAACGAATGCCATAGTAAACCATTGAGAAAATAACGGAACTGGCTCAGTGTGCGGCGTTTATAGCCATGGCTTACCGCATCGGCCTTGTGATGTAGCACCTTGCTGAAGACCGAATGGAATGCAAACTGGTAGCGATCCCAGAGCATGCCACGCATGCAGCCCTGAATGAGACAGATCACCAGCGTCAGCTGAATGGTGCTGCGGCTCACCGGTACGTCGGTTATCGGCTCTGGCGGGTGACGCAGCGGCAGGCCCTCGTTGCGCCGGGGAGGGTGCCGTGCCAGGTAGACGAATAGCCCGTACACTAAGATAACCGATGCCAGTACATCTGCCCCGGCATCGATATAGTAGCCGAGAGTACCCCAGCCGTTAACGTACGTCGACTGGTGAAGCTGTCGCCGGTACACTACGCCGTCCATCATGTCCAAGAATATTCTGAACTGGAATACGCCAACGGCAATCTGGCGGATTTTGTAGTGCTCCGACGACACTAGGTACCCGCCCAGTGCACCAACAAATATATGCACCGTGGTAATGAAGTTGGGAGTGATGAAGGGAAGGTCAGCCAGACTTGTGGCTTCTTCAAACTCCTCCGCCCCATAGTGGTGTATGTAGTGGCTCATGTGGTCCTGCATCATCAGCTTCACAGATGGCTGAGGAATGGTGGATGAGCAATTGGATGCCTGACATGGCAGCTCACCAAGCACTCCATAGTAGTACAGGTCGGCGACAATGAACGAGCTGGCCAAAATCAGGCACACAACGATAGCAGGAGTTAGTGTACCATGCCGCCAAAGTCCGCAGCCATCCAGCGGTAGTCTTGTCAATTCCATTATAGTGGGGCTTTCGTCCGGCGCTCCTGACATACGTTGGCAGTATTAGTAGCAGAATACGATATCTAGTCCATTGGAAATCTGCTTCTACACTGACTGTTCTTTCGGTGTACGCACGGCTTTCCAAAGCCACTTCAGAAGAGCACTTGATATTGACCTCTAACTTAGTCTAAGGTCAGACTGAAAAGCTTCGTCGCACTCTCACCCTCACTGCCGAGCAGCAGCCGGGGCAAGGACGTGTGATTATGATACCTCGCGGCTAGAGCCGAACAGAGCTACTCCTTTCGAACTAAATAATTGTACTTTTCATAACATCCCGCGCTCGCCCAGGAGGCAAGTCTGTGCTGCTACCTGCACACGCGGTGACGGGGCTTCAGCAAGTAGTCTCTCACACTGCAGAGCAAAGTAAATAGCTGCTTTCTTCTTTTACGCCGTGCTAGTGCACTACAATGAGCCGCAACGAGCTAAACAGGAAAAAAACTGCAAAAATGTATGCTCAGATAATTATGGGGACCGCGATCTGAACTGATCCGTGCAAAGTGCTACGCCGCTTGCAAACTGCTGGCGGATGCGGGTGGAGGCCTCCTCAGCCTGCGCTCGCTAGCTCTCTTATCCAATGCAGTGGATACTCGCCCACTGCTTCCGATATCTTGCATGCACTGTCTGAAGTTCTCTGCAAGCTGTTTACGCTCCTAGAATGCTAAATCCTCCGCGCGAGTGTTCCTCTAACAACGAGCCTGTTGTTCTCCGTTCATACCAACAAGCGACGTGGGATCACTTTCACTCGTGTCTTTTCGAAAGAGCTGTGGAGCTCGAGCTAGCTGCCACCCAAACGATTGACTTGCATGCTGCGTGCAAAACAGAGCTAGCTCTGTGTCGGCACAAACCCCACGAAGGACATGCTTGTACTGCACTGTTGTAGGAAGGACAACGCAGAGGGTGAGCCTAGCCTAGCCTAGCCGGCTAGCCGTGAGTTCGATTGAGGATATTTTCACCGTTCAGCGCCTGCTCACGTGAACCGAAGTGTATGGCGTGACCGTTCACCGTAGTGACCGATGACCGTGCACGCGTGGCGTAGGTAGTGTGTCATCATGCCCTAATTCATGCATCGACGGAACGGTGTGACTGACTTGTCATCGGTCATGGTCATCGAGAATCCATCATCATAGTTCACAAAATGGTTCATACGCGGACGTCGCGGATCGGAGTCAAGTCAGTCAGTCACTGTCATGTCAGACAGTCACACACTTACTAGTACTAGCAGTAGCTGCACTCACCGCAGAAGTCATGATAAATCGACGATTTCAATGATTATAAAAAACCATTGCCATGGCATTGGCATTGGCATTGAGCTCATGTCATGGTTGATACTGAGTACATGTACTGACTATGTGACATGAGCTCAATACAAGCATCACATGCTTGAAGGCGCTTTTGAAGTTTGTGTACATGCAATGGGCATGATCTTCAATGTAGCGGCCTTTGTACCAGTCCTTGAACAAGGGTCTCATTTTCAGGGATGAAGGCTGACCCCCCCCCCCCCCCTCAAATGAATGCAGTAGCCTTTGCTGAGTACAAATCGAACGCATACATGTACATGCACATAAAAAATGTCGGTTGACTTGGGATTTTAACCCGCTCGGCGCTCTACAAGTACATGTACTCAGTTGTACTGTACATGTACATACTAGTAGTAGTGACCAAGAGTACATAACCCCGGTAGGGTGGGGGGGGGGGGGGGGGGTAATTCAATGCACAAAGTGTGCAGAGCAGTACATGTACATACAAGTCGTGAATCATAATGCCAAATGCCGCTGTCTGATGATTGCTGAAATGCGCCACGAAAACTTGAAGTACAACTCAGCCTTTCGCTTCAGTTGTAGGTGTAACCCCAGGCCAGGGGTCCACGGTACTCAGTCTAGTCTAGGTGATGCACACACACATACGAAATTACGAATGATGCCATTCAGAATACAGCAACTTTGAAACCTGCCCTACTTTGGTGCATGACTGATTTTTTCCCGGTCATGATACACCCGGATTCCGCTTGGTTCAGGGTTTTACTGTACTGTTTGCATGGAGTGCATTTATAATTTGACTGGCAAACCTGCAATCCACGGAGTGCTGGTGTACATGTGCATACATATTCCAGTCTTGGTGTACATGTGCATACATATTCCAGTCTTGGTGTACATGTGCATACATATTCCAGTCTTGGTGTACATGTGCATACATATTCCAGTCTTGGTGTACATGTGCATACATATTCCAGTCTTGGTGTACATGTGCATACATATTCCAGTCTTGGTGTACATGTGCATACATATTCCAGTCTTGGTGTACATGTGCATACATATTCCAGTCTTGGTGTACATGTGCATACATGTACATATTCCAGTCTTGGTGTACATGTGCATACATATTCCAGTCTTGGTGTACATGTGCATACATATTCCAGTCTTGGTGTACATGTGCATACATATTCCAGTCTTGGTGTGCATGTGCATACATATTCCAGTCTTGGTGTACATGTGCATACATATTCCAGTCTTGGTGTACATGTGCATACATATTCCAGTCTTGGTGTACATGTGCATACATATTCCAGTCTTGGTGTACATGTGCATACAGATTCCAGTCTTGGTGTACATGTGCATACAGATTCCAGTATACAATAGCATGCTGTCCGCAGATTGAGCATTCCTGATACATGTACTGCATGTATTCTGGACAGCCAACCTACTTTCATGTACAGTACGCAGGACCGGCGGAAGCAGTCTTGGATTGGTCCGGCCATACCCTAGCCTTTCATACAGTTTGTGTATGATATGGAGGGTACACTATGGTGTACACATGACCTCCTCAGCAGTAAACACACGCTGGTAGCCAAAAAGTTGGTCCGGCCACGGCCTGACCAACCGGACCGGTTCCGCCGGGCCTGAGTAGGTTAACTTAATGGTGTATGCAAACGACAATAGTAATCAATACTAAGACTTGGTAACCATAGACATGCCTACGACCCATATGGCCTGATGTTGCCTTGTAGGCAGCACAGGGACACATGCCGGTGGTGGGGCCATGATCGTCTGCTCAATTCCAGCTCACACCCGGCTCAATCCTGGTTATGGACATACCCGTAATAATTATGACCATACCTATTCGGACTTCACTATGACATTGCTTGTCCTGCGCTGTCACCCGCACTGTCAATTATTTGTCTGCCTTGGCCAGTGACATACAGCGGGTGTGGATGACCACCATTCGCAACAAGTCAACACTTTTTATAGGGCTAGTGCATACAACTCCACTGGGGGGAAACCCTGTTTGATGGCAGGTCATCGATCGCATACACCAATACGGTAGCACTGTCCTAGACTCCTGGTCATACTACAAGTACAAGTACAGGTACAATGACATCATGATTAATAAAATTTTGTCGATTTGAGTGGCTTCCACCAGTCACATTCAGTCGTTCACTTGCATGGGCGTGATTGGATTGTCACTGTTTTTTTCTTCTAAACCTTTGTGTGGTGTTTCCCTCAGAAGACGTGGGATAAGGTGGATGATAAGTTCCGAATATGACTATTTCCACGAAGATCAACCTTTTTTGCGGCATTCCCTGTAAAAGCTACAGTAGAATCTACAATACACACATTGCGAAGCAAGCCCACTCGCAGGTAGAGGAATGGAACACAATATCTCATTGCTATGACATGAACTGATCTGAACAATCATTTCATTACCCTTCAACTCACCTATCCCGAGATGCTTCATTTCTTTAAAAAGAGTCGCAAGTGAAGATAGTATAATTATGCCAACTGGTGACAATTGTCAGCCCACGGTCCCAGTCAGCGGCCTGTACTCCCCATGAATGGCACAAGGCAACCATGACTTCCCACATTGGGTCTGTGATGTTGTCCTACCACACAAGTTATTGCCCTGGATCACGCTCAGTGAGTGTCCTTGCAACTGTGGATCTCAGTAGAGGGGGTTCCCGGCCCATCCTTTCAAACTTTCAGTGACCATGGGTTCATGGAGATTACAGTTACAGGTCTGCTCTCGATATAACAACTCTCACTTGTACATAAACCGGCTCGCTAGTACGTAAAAAAATCAAATCCCGCGCCGAAACAGCATCACTCCCATACAAATTTTGTTCTACACAACATAATCCTGCATGACATAAACCTCGACCGATGGCATAACACACGCTTCGGCGTGGTCCCCGGTGTGCGCACTCTCGATACAACATAAATTCACGTGCACGGTACGATCAAGCGGCAGCTGTGGCTAGGCAGTTTAGGCCAGTTTAGTCCTACATAACGTAAACCTCAGCATAACGCACCCTACGGCACGGTCCCCGACGTGTGCACTCTCGATACAACGTAGATTCATGTGCGTGGTACAATCAAGCTGTAGCCGTAGCTAGCCAGTTTAGTCCTATTGTGCATATATTCTGCGGCATTGATGGTATCTGATGTTGATGGTGGTACAGTGTGTATATGTTTGCACGGTTGAACCCACCTTGTAATGCCCTTCATTTTGAGGTACATATTGTATTTTACACACGGTTTTCTACATAACATAACTCTGCTATGTACTAAGCTCTGTCTCTGACATTGAGCACTCTCTGCAGCTCGGGGATCAACGGATTTGTTTTTTTAACATAACTCTCGATATAACATAATTTTTGCGTGGTCCCAAAGATAACGTTATATGGAGAGTAGACCTGTACTACCCCCCCCCCCCCCCCCCTTTCAGAGACTGAACTGGTCTGGATCCGCCAAGATCAGTATCGGGTATATTATATAGGGCCACCCTGCCACATTGCCGGCCCCGGTCTAAAACTTTAAAAAACGAGTGCTTTTAAAACATTCTAAATGCACTGTGCATCGTACATACAGTTAACCTCGTGAATAACAACCTCGTGCGAATAACACTTTCTCTTCTGAGACCAAGTAGCCTCAACATTTTCCCCATGGCCGATTGAGGGTTGCTATTTGTAGGGTTGACTGTACTTATACGGACATAATAAGGCTCTAGAACCTCCTTTGCATCATGATTGCCTTGCGTATAACTTAGTGTCAGTACATCTACGAGCTAGGTGCATTCATGTGAATACGCAGCAAGGCGCGAATAGTTTTTAAAGAAATGCGGTCAACAGAACGAGCTGAACTGACATTTTACAAAGGCTTTATTATAATTCAATTTGTTATTCAAAACAACTGGATACGAAGGCTGTGAAGAAAAAGTGTGATAGGAAGAAAAAATATTTAAAAAAAGTTCTCCTTCCTTGTTCTTCACAGCCTTCACATCCAGTTGTTTTGAATTATAATAAAGCCTTTGTAATATATCAGTTCAGCTCGTTCTGTTGATCGCAATTCTTAAAATTACTAATGACTCGAATACAAGTTGATAGGAAGGAAGACCTCCTCTTGCTCATCCGATTCGACTTACTGACACTCAATGATGGCGGCATTGTGAGACCGAATCCTGATGCTTCAGTTTAGAAGCAGGAAATTCCTCAGTCTTGCATGCAGGTCTGCCCATCACTCCTGGGTAATGTTCATCATGCACTGCGCACCTGGACACTGAGAACCAGAAAACCATAACATGGCTGGTTTATAATAGAACATGTACAGTCACCAACTTCACAGTCAAGCCGAGGGGATTGCATAGAGATACAGTAAAAACCTGATTTTTAAGCGACCACCCCCACGGTGCAAGCAAAAGCGGTCATTTTAAAGCCAGAGCAGGTGGTCGCTAAACCCAGAGGTCGCTTACACCAGGTTTTACTGTATACCGTATTGTAGCTGTAGTTTTCTGATTACCGGTATTTTGTTCTTAGCAATATTGCTGAGCGAGGTGGAAACAAAGTCAGCCAAAAACCAAGCAATTGTATATCTGTATGACTGTATAGAAAGGGAACTTTGCGTTATAAATCCAGTTGCAGCCATAGGGAGGGCGGCTCGGTGGCACCACTCGTGGTGTCATCAAACGTCTCATGACGTCACCTGATTAAACCACCTTCTCCCTCTCCATTGGTCTTCACCCTTACACGCATGCCATGCAATGTCGAAAAGTAAAATGTCCCGGGCCGCCGTCGAAAGTTAGTACACTCAGACGTCTCTTATCCGGGCACCTTGGGACCGGGCACTGCCCGTATCTCAGATTTGCCCGTATCTCAGGATAACTCATCTACCATGTATCATTATCATTTTTGAAGAAGTGTTTTTGGTGCATACTGCACATGTTCAGGTTACAAAAATAATCCATGGATAAAAATGTATGGATTACACAGGTTGGCAGTGACAAATAAGCACTTGTGCATTCGGAAAAAAAGTTCAACCCCCCAAATTCGAAGCATTTTTGCCATAGGAACTCAAGCTGAGGGTGGCCGGTAGAGAGACGTGCCCGTATCTGAGGCGTCCGGATAAGAGGCGTTTGAGTGTACATGTAGTATGATCTAGGCTTGTACATGTACATTGTACTTGAGAGAACTGGACAAGCAAAACGTGCTACACCTGAGACCATACACCAGTGTGTGTGTGTGTGTGTGTGTGTGTGTGTGTATGTATGTGTGTGTGTGTGTGTGTGTGTGTGTGTGTGTGTGTGTGTGTGTGTGTGCGTGTGTGTGTGTGTGTGTGTGTGTGTGGCTAAGCCGGGATTACCATCATAATTCTCAATTCACGGATGACATGGCGTCAACTAATGTTGTGAACCATTGGTGTTAGTACTGGTCAAGCATTGTTAATACTGGTGTAATCCCAGCACACGTTGCTATGTCTAACATAGCTGTTCGCTATCATCGCTCCCGCGATGGGCATGTCTGAGGTCTGAGGTGTGTGTGCATGTGCACTAGTGTGTGTGTGTGTGTGTGTGTGTGTGTGTGTGTGTGTGTGTGTGTGTGTGTGTGTGTGTGTGTGTGTGTGTGTGTGTGTGTGTGTGTGCATGTCAGCGGCGGATCCAGGATCTCAAAGAAGGAAGGGGGGGGGCACAGTTCATCTGAAGTCAAGACTGTGTGTATTTTTCAGGTAGTGTTGAGAGCCGTCCTTTACGGACAATAGCGGCAACGAAAGCAGTGCAAGAAGAATCTGTCATTAAAACCAGTGCTTGCCGGACCCAGGCTGTACCAAGCGGAATCTTGTTAAAACCGGCTAAATATTCATGCACCGACGTGCAGCCAAAAGCCCATGCCGGATAATGCCAGCAGGAAAACTGGCATAATTTGGTACTTTTTCTGGTATGTTCAATGCATGTTTGGTCGCTATATGGATGAAGAAAGGGAGCAGACTTTAAATTAAGGAAGCGCTTACCATAAGGTTTGTATGGTTCTGCCAATTTCACTGCTTTTTGAGCAGAATTTGCCAAATCAGTTTCCTTATCCGCCAAGGGTTAGCAGTGGGGTAAGCGGATTATGCCGCCGCATAATTTTTGGCATAATCAGGTCCTTTTTGAGAAGGAGCATAAAATGGCATCCGAAGAACAAAGGCAGATGCCCAATGAGGCTCTTATACACACCTGCTATTGAAGGCATAATTGAAGGCATAGTATTTGGCATAATCAGGTCCTTTTTTCTTTTCTTTATAGCAGTAGAGGTAAGCGGATTATGCCGGCATAACTTTTTAGCATAATCAGGTCCTTTTTCCGAAGGAGCATAAAATGGCATCCGAAAAACAAGAGCAGATACCCAATGAGGCTCAGTATACACACCTGTTATTGAAGGGCCATACATGTACATAGCACGTCTTGTCGATTTGGAATTCATGTAATATTTTAGCAGCCACTATAGGACATCTATCAGGGTACCCCATAAGGAGACCATAGGTCTGTGGGGACTGCCCTAGAGAAATATGAATAAATACCATACTATACTATCTCCCAAAAGTTCAGCGTTTGCTTGAGAATTTTGTATTCCTCTTGCCGGCATATTATTGTCTTATAGTTATACTGCCACAAAGCTCCCTATCCACATCATGACAATGGTCTGAGTCCTTGTTTCATGACGATTATCAGTTCTTTTGGTCCTTTTGGTGAAGCATATACTTGAAAGGCATAATTGGCTGTTTTCTCGAGCATCCTGCGAGCATCCGCTAGAGCATAATCTGGTCATTTTCCGAGCATAATCCGCTTACCCCTAACGGTTAGCAGCCAATCAACAGATTTTCGTGGAATTGCCCCTCTGCCAATTCAAGGCATTATTATTACTATTATTACCCTCAGTCGTGTGGCGTTAGCCAATATAAATATGATGTGGGCGTCTATAACCAGCCATGGTATAGCAGAAGAATGCAAGTACAAGAAGAGAAAATAAATTTCACTGCTTTTCGAGCAGAATCGGCCACTTTTTCGAGTAATACAGAGTTTACTCTTCACGTTTTTCAATTTCGAAAGTGAGAAAAAACGAGCGTTGAATCGCTTTTTTCACTGTGAGTTGGACCTCTGTCGCGTTGAAATTTCATGGTTGCAACGTGAGGAGCGCCATTTAGGCCGTGAGATCTCACGTTAGAAATTATTAAAAAAGTGAAATGTGAACTCTCTATTATCCGCCAATTACACGCCAAGGGCAAGCAATAGCTTGTACTTTTTTCTTTCTTTTTTTTTTACAAACCACCACACACCATTTGATAGCACAAACAGGTGCATAGCCGGCAGTGTTTCCAGGTTGCCCGGAAACCCCCTCCGAGGTTGCTTCATGCGCACTAACTACTGAGCTGAACAACTGCGGTCACGGTTCTCTTTCATGCTCCGTTTTTTAATACACATTTCTTAGATGTGAATGAACCACGGCACATTGACAATAGAGAGGTTCTGCAAAACGAAAATTCGAACGAAGTTTGTGTTCTGCACATTTTCGTTACTTTGCACGTGCCTACCCTGGAACTCAACGTTAACTGCAACGGGACGCCTCTCACCCAGACCACCACTGCTCGCTTTCTGGGCCTACAGATCGATTCCTGTCTTCGGTGGGACGCGCAGGTCTCCAGCATAGTACGTAAAACTTCCCAAAAGCTAACCACCCTGAGAACCATCCGCCCGTCGCTATCTGAACGCCAGTCACTCCTCTTCTATTCTGCCCTTATACTTACTGACATGCTTTATGGATCAAACGCGTTCTTCTCTGCACTCACGACTCAGCAGCGGCACCAGCTCACTGTCCTCGACAAGCGATGTGTTTGCTGCGTAGCCAATCTGCTCTTCCCGTCCCATACCACTCCTATATACACTCGCCTTTCCCTGACCCCTGTAATTGAACGTGCCAAATGCAAACTCCGTTTCCTTATGCACCGTGTCCACACCAGCAGCATCAGCCCTCTTCTGGAAGATAGAGTAGCCCTCCAACCTCCCAGTAACACCCGTGGCAATGACAATTGCAAATGCGTTGTTCCGCTAACTCGGCGAACATCTGGCGACAGCCGACCATTGGTTTCCGCCGTGAAGCTTTGGAACACCCTGCCACAGGAACTCACGTCCACTCGTCGTCCAACCCCGTTTAAAAGATTGCTGAAAGTGTTTTTCTACGGTAATATGGCCGAACAGCACCCCCTCTGGCATAGGTCCTCATCTTCCTATTTCTCTCTGATTGTTACTTCGTTCGAACTTGACTTGTAATTACCGGTACAAATACTTCCTATTTTCTCAAGTGCGGCTTTATCGAGCCACACTTTTTATTCTATCGCCATCATAATATTGGGCATCAATGCCCGTTTGGTTTGCGATGTAAAATAGAACTTCAAACAAACAAAAAATGCGTACAAACCGTTTCGCTCTACGTCATGAAGTGAGAAACTTCACACGAACTTTCACAACTTTGGATGCGAAACTTGTAGGGAACACGAAATGAACTTTCGTGGGAAATTTCTAGGGCTGAAACGATCGTGGATTTTCACGTATCGATTACTCTTTAGCTTAACGATCGAGTAATCGATTATAATCTTTAGCAAATAGAGTCATAATTCTGTGCAAACATTACTCTGTTTCCACAAACTATGCCTTCATAATGCCAACAAATCTGCATTAGTGAAAGGGTAGCTCCGAAACATGGCAGTTTCGAAGTCAATTTAACCTCAGAACATGAACCATACCCCTGGCATCCGCAAACAGCTGGGAGTGTGCTAGGCTGGTGACGCTATGGACGTCCATGGTATATAGTGAAAACAGCAAAGGACCCAGTACACTACCCTGAGGGACTCCACACTCGCATGCAGTTAGGCCCGAGCACTGCCCACTCGCCAGAACTACTCTCTGTCGACGGTCCGTGAAGTAGCTCGCAAACCAACGCAATGCAGTCGAAGATACACCCAAAGCAAACAAATCTTGGATCATGAGCTCGTGCCGTACTTTATCGAATGCCTTGCTCATGTCCACTAGTACTGCGCCAGTATGTAGCTGGTGGTCTGCTGACGACAGATAGCAGTCCATGGCCATGGTCAAGGCATCTTCCGTGGAGTGTTGTGGCCGGTACGCAAACTGATTGGCGGGCAAAAGTGAATGGGTTTGTAAGAAGTCACACAGGCGTTTGTGGACTATCTTCTCCAAGATCTTCGATGCTATTGGCAGCAAAGATATGGGACGGTAATTGCGAGATGCGTTCTTGTCACCAGACTTAAATAGGGGTCGAACATTTGCAATCTTCAGGGAGACGGGCACAATGCCAGACGAAAGGGATGCATTAATTAACATGGATAGCGACGGGGCGAGGGCTGCTGCACAATGCTTCAGGACGAATGCCGGAATACTGTCGCTGCCCTCAGCTTTACGAGCATCGAGTCTCACGAGGAAGGTGAATACCTCCTCAACACTAGTGGCCTGGAATTCCCGCAAAGGATCCCGTGGTGACGGACCACAAGGTAGGGATAGCTGCATAGGTGTGCTTGGATCGGAGACTACTCCACTGAATTGCTCGCTGAGTGCTGCTATACTGACAGAGGGTGGAGTGGAAGTTTTGGTCCGGCCGCTGAGCTCGTTTATTGTCTTCCAAGTGAGGCGTGCATTTGCCTGACTCCGTGTGAGAAGATTCTTGTAGTACTGGGCCCTGAGGCGTTGGGACATTCGCTTAGCCTCGGCTCGTGCTGATGTGAATACAGTTCGCAGATCCATGTCAGTCGGCGAGGCTCGCCAGCGACGATGTGCTGCATTGCGAAGTAGAATAGCGTCGTGGAGGGCAGGTAGTTTCCAAGGACAGGGCGTGCGGGAGGAAGATTTAGGCCGATACGTTCGGACAGGAGCGTGCTCGTCCAAAATGGTAACAATTTTGTCAGTCCAAGAATACCACATGGCATCCACAGTCTGAGCGGTTGAAAAATTCTCCAGGTCACAATGATGCAAGTCATGAGCGAATCGGTTCATATCGATCCTTGCTAGGTTACGACCGCACTTGACAGCAGGAGGTTCCACAGTGCATTTGAAAGGTAGGTAAATTACGACCGCAAAGTGGTCGCTGATGGTACAAGGGAGAACCTTGCAGGAGGTTATCGCTCCATCCACAGCTAGGGCGAGATCCAGTGTTGTTCTGCTGCCGTGGGGGGGGGGCAATGCGGGTAGTGTCCTGCACCTTGTTGCTGATATTGAACTGGTCGCAGAAGCGATGTAAATTGTCGAGCTGAGGGGCTTGGCGCCGGCTTACGTCGACATTGAAGTCGCCCGTTAAAATCAGCGGGGACGATGGCATTGACACCGCTGCTGTGTCAACTGCGTTGGACAAGTCCTGCCAAAACTGTACTGGCGTACCTGGAGGTCGATACACTCCTCCTAGGAGAATCCGGTTTCGATGACTTCTGATCTCCAGTAGCAAAAGTTCTATGTTGGTGTGGTCACCCACCACTCGTGCTTGAAAGCGATTGTGGACATAGGCTGCTAGGCCACCTCCACAGTGACTGGGACGATCCCTCCGGAAAAGTGCATGGTTAGGTATGCTGAGCAAGCTGTCTGCGGTAGAGCTAGATAGAAAGGTTTCCGCCAGTATCATGATGTCAATGTTTTGAGATAGTATGAAATCCTCAACTTCATGCTTTTAAGAAGGTGGCACACCTTGAGGAACCCTACTCTAAGATTAAGACTAAGGCCGTTGTTGCTGTTCGATAAAGTGGCTAAATTAGGGGTGTGTGGTCTAGGATGGAATGGGATTGCATTAGGGTTTAGCGGGGTGTCGGCATTCATGATGTGGCTGAAGCTGAAGCTATCTTATCTAAGGCGAATCTCCACTCTCATGCACGCACCTCCGCTGGCCAGAAGTCTTCTTGCAGGGCTTTGTCGATTTGATCTGCTGGGATCACGACATGTGCGTACGCCAGTCCGAAGTACCGGGATTCTGACACACTGCACTTCATGACTGACAGGTCTTTTTTCTCGCACCAACCTACTATGGAATCAGCACTACATCCCATGTGGACATTGCCAAGGTGAATTGCGCGGCATTTTATCCGAGGGGCTCCACGGAAACTTGCAGGAGCTTTAGGTTTGTGCTGATAATACGAGGTGACAGTGGACTGGCCTGGCTTGTGTGCTACGTCACGGCTGGCAGTGGTAGTCCTATTTGCCAGCGTGCGTGCAGGGTTTCGCGGTTTTCTCCGTTCAACATTCTCAGTCCCACTCAGGTTCGACCGGTACGGGAGCACATGTTGGTTCGCGTGGTGTACTTGTGTCAGTTGTAACCCCTGAGCTGCAAACATTTGAATACGAGTTGCGTGTAGCAGGCCCTGAGTCAGATGTGCGTGGGTTGAACACTGATGTGGCCGTGGAGGACGTGGACTGGCCTGTTGGGGTACATGTACTCGTACGCAATTTCTGAACTTCCTCCCTGAGTGCCGCCACTTCGATTCTCAGGGAATTATTGTCAACAACAGCTTCTTTCATGGCAGCCAATTCCTTGATCAAACTACTCATGATCCCCATCAAAGATTCTTTTCGTTTTGCAGAACCTCTCTATTACTTCAGTAGTAACTTGTAGTGTAAAGTTCCAGATTGGGCCTCTCAGTAGCTTGGAATTTGAATATACCCTAAAGCTTTCAGGTTGTGGGGGCTCTGCCCCCGCTCATCCCCAACTGGGGCTCCGCCCCGTGACCCCCGCTGGGGGACACCCCCAACCCCATCTGGAAACCCCTCCCAAACCCTTCCGACTACACGCCCGGGGGGGGGGGGGGGGGGTACGCCTGACAAAGCAGCGATGAGACATATGGGCTGGCAGGAGTAGGACTAGGGGAGAGGCAGGGGCAGCTTTACCGACCATAGGGTCTCGGCTTCGTTGCGACCCAAGCGCTCCACACTAGAAACAAAAGATTGCAGAAAAGATCCGGGCTTGTAGCAGCTCCTATTTTTACCCCCAAACCCCCCTCTCCCTATGCCCAGCGTGCAATGCATTCCAGCAATGCCAATAGCTAGCAGGACACAGTTGCTACAGTCGTAGTCTACTTACCGGTCTACACTATACGACTTCACTTGCGGCCAGTCATCAGACATCACTCGTCACCAGCATGATTCATGCGCATATGCTGCATGCTACCTTCAACAGTGGTCAAGGCATCACACTCAACTCCCAACTGACTGTGTCAAGAAAGTCCCAAACGCGTTTTGCACCTGAGTGTTTTCGAAAAATGAACTGTGGCACATTATTGGGCTCAAGCCAACGTCTGGACCATGGCATCTGAAGAAGACGAAGTAAAGTCTACGTTCTATACCAAAGAGGGACAGTATTGCCTCGAAAGGGGTTTGGACTTGTGCCGCCCTGACGGTCACCCGTTCGTAACGTTGAACAATTGGCCAGTGAACCTGTCTTTTGTGACGATAAATTCAAAGAAAACTGGTCCCGAGACATTTGTAACATTCAATGTTGAGAGCCAACTCCTCCTGCATCGCTACACAGGAATTTCCACTGAGGTGAGAATTTGAAGTAGCAACCCGGGATGTCAGTGGTGGAGACTTTGGATCCCACATGTAGTATAGGAGTCAATTATTATTTCCATTTCCATCATATTGTGCATTTTTGTATTTTACGATGCTGAAAACTAGAGGCCAGACCTCCAGCGACCTACCTTTCGGCGAACCTGGAAGGGATGTGCACCGCTCTCTCATGATTTCAACCTGCTAACTCGAAACTCCTACAGCGTGGACCTTGCTGTGGGGTTTACAAGTGGCGTAGTGTTGTGTCTTGATCCATTCAAGAATCAGCCACAGCTGCACTTCAATGATGCTGTAAGTAATGTACCATGTACCATAATGTACACCCCACAGTCAAGCACAGTACATGACCCCCATGTGCAAGTAACTCCAGAATGCTGGTGCCACACAAGGCCAAATTGAAAGTGTTTTTCATCAACGTCTTCAGGCGCACTGTTACTCGTAAATCCTTTACTACAGTCATCAATTTGTAGAGGGGACGGCGTACCCAAACAAGAACAGGCTCGAATTCACTTTCTGCGTTTGCATATTTAAAATGTTCATGGCCCTGCGATAAGCAAAAGAGTTAAATGCCATACCAGACATGTGTGCATTTCGAGGTGCTGTTTTTACACTGAAATTTAGGGTACACCTCGAATAATAGAAAATCAAGTTTGTTTTAGCCAATTTCGAGTGCACTCAGCATCGAACAAACCACTACTCACCTCCAAAATGGCGATCCAGCCCCTGGAAATACTAGGGCAAACAAATGAATACAACGAAATTAGTCAATCCACATTATGTGGAGATGGCTGGCAAGTCCACCAGTATATTTCCTGCAGTTTGCCCCACACACAGCTAGCATGTGAAAAGCAGCTGGCTGAGGAATCTCTAGTCGTCAACGTGTTTGCAGTATCAAACTGTTGCGTCGTAACAGGAAGACCTGGTGCTGCATGGTTGGCATTACAGTGTTGGGCCTGAGCGATGAAACAACAGTACTAGAGTAGAGGTGAACATTCCCACCCTGTTGAGATGTAGAGAATGTAGAATGAGATGTAGATAATGTACAGTTGTGGCAAGCGAAACCCGACACTTGGCATAAGGGACTACACCATGCAATGTGCAGCCGCTGCATCCCTGCATACGTAGTACGCGTGTTACATACAACTTTTGTCCGTCTCTCTAGCTCCTGACAGTACAGTTGGACATTGATTATCCGACAAATTCGATTATCCGGAATGGATTTCCTAACCGCACGTGGCTCAAGCTGCGCATTTTCGTACGGGAGCTTGCACGAAAAGTTAGTTTCACTCGCTGCCTGCACCACTGTGTGACAGTGTACAGGCTGTACAGTCAAAAACAAACTGTTACTTACAAAACTTCTAAAAACTAACATGAAAACGTCGAACGACTATTGTCGTGGGTACTGTGAAATACCGAACACAGCAACTTGCTGCAAGAGTACATAGAGTACATAGAGTACACAGGTATCGGCCTGTGGCGAGATTTTCATTATCCGGAACATTTTAATTACCCGAACACCTTCCCAGGGCCGGCTGCCCGGAGAGGTGGTCGCATAATCGATTTTCAACTGTACTCATGCTCATCATTACAGTCAAGGTTCACCTGAAAGGTTCAAAGGTGCTCGCAGAAACTAATGGGGACTGGATACCTACTTTCCTTATGTGTACCATGACTGTGAACTGTGTGTGTCTACTCTGTGACCTTTCGACCTGTTTGGGATGCATACTGTAAAGCGTGAAATTTTCGCGGCGTTTTTAGTTCGCGTTTTCAGAATCCGGACAGGTTTGCGAGGTTTTAATTTTGCGATTGAAGAATTTCAAATTTTTAAAGCAGAGATTTTCAGCCAAAGAAGGCTAAGCAAGGACCTTTTCGCGCTGTCTAAATTTCGCAATTTCCACGCGGTCGCGAATTTCGCAGAAATTAGACCATCGCAATAATTTCACGGTTTACAGTACGGCTCTGATGTACACATTAGGTACAGTGCATTACATCATTGATGTCCATTTGTGCTGCTGTCCCCCATGGCAAGTGTTGGATTTCGCTTGCCACAACTGTAGAATGAGATGTAGAGAATGTAGAATGCTGTGAAACCTGTGCAAGTGCTCAGTTACTGGGTCGTGCTCTCATGGCGACCAACTTGCACCTTGCCTTCCTTTCCTGTGCTTACAGCAACAGGCCGACAGGACCACAGTGTCAGTAGTAAAGTGGGTTCCGGGAACAGAGAACTTGCTTCTAGCAGGTCACTTCAGTGGTTGCCTGTACCTGTACAATCGAGACCTGCCGAATAGTTCACACCCACATTACTCACTAGTTTACCAGGGTCAGACGTACTCGGTATCGAGCAACAAGTCCAAAGGCAAGAACCCTGTTCAGCGCTGGACAGTGGGCCACACCAGTGGCATTGGCCAGAGAGGTAGGAATCGGCAGTCCGCCTGTGTGTGTGTGTGTGTGTGCGTACGTGTGTGTGCGTGTGTGTTGTGTGTGTATGTGCGTGTGTGTGTTGTGCGTGTGTGTGTGTGTGTGTTGTGTGTGCGTGTGTGCGTGTGTGTGTTGTGTGTGCGTGTGCGTGCGTGTGTTGTGTGTGCGTGCGTGTGTGTGTGTGTGTGTGTGTGCGTATGTGTGTGTGCGTGCATGTGTGTGTGTGCATGCATGCGCGCGTGTGTGTGTGTGTGTGCGTGTGCGTGTGTGTATATGTGTGTGTGTGTGTGTGTGCGTGTGTGTGTACGTGTGTGTGTGTACGCGTGTGTGTGTGTACGCGTGTGTGTGTGTGTGTGTGTGTGTGTGTATATATATGTGTGTGTGTGTGTGTGTGTGTGTGTGTGTGTGTGTGTGTGTGTGTGTGTGTGTGTGTGTGTGTGTGTGTGTGTGTGTGTGTGTGTGTGTGTGTGTGTGTGCATGTGTGTGCGTGTGGTGTGTGCAAGTGTGTGTGTGTATGTGTGCATGTGTGTGCGTGTGGTGTGTGCAAGTGTGTGTGTGTATGTGTGCATGTGTGTGCGTGTGTGTATGTGTGTGTGTATGTGTGTGTGTGTGTGTGTGTGTGTGTGTGTGTGTGTGTGTGTGTGTGTGTGTGTATGTGCTTGGTTGTTTACGTTTACACACATTTGCCAAAGTTCGTCTTCTTCTTTTTAGTCCTGGATGCGGTCTGCATTTTCATGTGCACTCAAAATGGTGTTTGCATGGTGTAGGGCATGTGCTCACCATCCGATTCAATGCTCTCGGCATCCTACATGACTGTGCTCTTTGTAGCCAATCATGGAACAGATTCACTGTACTTGCTGGAATTTTTTTCGGAATATCGGCCGCACCAATATTTAAGCTGCCTCTTCACTTGGAAGCATGTGGCATTGAAGCTGTCATTTGTTTGTACACTCGAACGTCTCTTATCCGGGTACTTTGGCACCAGGCACTGCCCGTATCTCAGGACAGATCATCTACCAGTTTTTGATGAAGTTTATGTGGCACGTAGTGCACATGTTCCGGATAAAAAGAATCCAATGATGAAAATGTGTGGGTCACACAGGTTGGCAATGACAAATAAGCACTTGCGCATACGGAAAAAAGTTCACCCCCCCCCCCCCCCCCCAAAATCGAAGTACTTTTGCCATAGCAACTCAAGCTAAAGGTGTCCGGTAGAGAGACGTGCCTGTATCTGAGGCGTCCGGATAAGAGACGTTTGAGTGAACTGAATGTGTGTTCGGGTGTACCCCGCAGCTTTCAAGCCAATTAGATAAGGTCATAAAATGCAGCTTTCACCCAGAAAGGTGCGCTATTCCAATGCAATACCACCAACATTGTGCTGATTGCATTGCATTGTGTTGTGTTGTGTCTGCATACAGATGGTGACACTCTGAGGCGCCATAGCAACTCGTCGACTGCCTCCTACACATCGGCGGGCTCTTCTCCTCCCGATGGACATTCGATAAACGACCTTGCCTTTTCGCCTGACTGCAAACACTTTGCTGTTGCGTCCCAGGATGGGCACATGAGAGTATTTGACTTTGAGCGGCAGCGGCTGGTGTGTAGCATGCGGAGCTACTTTGGCGGCATGACGTGCGTGTGCTGGAGTCCCGACGGCCGCTACATTGTCACTGGAAGCGAAGACGACCTAGTTGCCGTCTACTCATTCCACCAGCGGCGACTTGTGGCCCGTGGACGAGCGCATTGCTCGTATGTAGCGGCGGTGGCATTTGATCCGTACAACACGTCACCAGACTGTCTCTCTCCACCGAATAGATGTGTGCCGGAGGTTAGCGTGACTGGTGAGGCTGGTGAAGAGGGACAACAGACGCACACTGATGCAAATAGCCTTGCTGTGGATAGTCGTAGCTGTGTGAGTGGTGTAAGTTCCGTGGCCAATTCGACAGACGCAATCAGCACGACAACAGCCAAGCCGAGTGCCAATGAGACAGCTGCTTCGCCTTCATCTTCCTGTGCTGATGTCAACTCGGCCAGTGCTGAAGGAGCGGCACCTTCCAGCAGTGCCTCTGTTTCTGCTGATACCAGTAGCGCAGCCCTTAAGCTTCAGACCACTACGGCTGGTAGTACTGCTGCATCGACAATGGTGCCAGAGCTGGACAATGCCGAGGTGTGTACCAGCACGGGCAAGTTGAGTAATGGTGACAGCAACATCTTCTATCGCTTTGGCTCTGTCGGTCAGGATGGCCGGCTCACACTCTGGGACCTTGGCGGTGACATACTAGGTTCCGATTCTAGCAGCGTGCCTCTTGCTTGCCAGCCGACGCAGCGCTGTGTGTCGACTTCGCCACACACGCATCCACGCCTGGCCTCTGCCAGTAGCCAGGGTGAGAGCACCTCTGCAGCTGTCGGCGGCACGGCGTCTCAGCGTGATGCCGGCGACCAAGCCGCTACCGGCGATGGCCAGACCGGTGCAGACTCTGACTCTTTGTCAGCTGCTGCTGCTAGAAATGACACCAGTGGCGGTGGTAGTGTGTCTAGTGGCCGTCCTGGCTCATCCCTTGGTCGTCCTATTCCGAGTAGCAGCACAGCCAGCACTCCCGTACCACCAGCTCCGGCGTCGCTCGTACCCAATAGCAGCGGTGGAGGTGGTGGTGCTGGTGGTGGTGGCGGCAGCAGCAGCGGTGGCGGCTCCCAGTCCATGTGGAAACGTGCCAGTCACATAGTGCGAAGGGGCCACAAGAATCGTAACCGAGCTGGCGGAGGTCTGAAAGCTGCCGGAGGTAATCTTGATGAGCCTGTCGAGCAGCCACCGGTCTATAGTATGGATGACATTCCCGTCATGCCAGCCTTGATGTGCAAGCGAATATCACCCGAACGCCTCTCGTCAATAGTGTTTCGTAGCGATTGCATCATCATCTCCTCACAGGATGGTTTTGTTCACTACTGGTCAAGGCCGCATGTTCAAGTGAACGGCGATGGACGGCATAGTACTAGTAGCCACAATGCCACCGCCGCCGCCGTCGCATCATCTGATCGGGCTGCTCAACCTGCTCAGCAGCATAGCAGTGGACGTGACAATTCAACTCTTCCTAGAACTGTACAGGTGAGGTCGATCAGTCTGTGTGTGTGTGTGTGGGGGGGGGGGGGGGGGGTGATACGTGCTTTGAGCTGTACTGTTAGGCCTGTCTTAAGCCACCACTACGGTGAGAGGTGTATGTGTACTTTGTGTAGTGAGCTTCACAATTCATTACCCCCCCCCCCCCGCTACATGACAAGTACATGCCATTTTTTTAATACCGATGTACATTTGTCAACGAAGTCCAGCCATAGCTGTTTGTCCCGTGTAGTGTTGAGGCAATCCACGAGCGTGCGTCCGAGAGGGGAGATGTCGGATTTCACCACATCAATCCACCGAAGCCTTGGTCGTCCTCGTGGACGCTTGATCTGTGACATGTCGATGGCCATGGTTAGCGCGCCATAGGAAACCGAGTCCGGACCTTCCCGAACAACATGGCCGGACCATAGGATACCTCTTCTCCTGCAGACCCTGCTGATTGGTTGCTGTTTTGATTTTTCATACAGGATTTGGTTGGACACGCAATGTGGGTAGTGGACTCCGAAGATATAGTGGAGCTTTCTTCTCTGCCATTCATCCAGCTGTTCATTAAGACGTTTCGTGAGGGTCCACAGGCCGCAGTTATACAGAAG
This sequence comes from Sycon ciliatum, assembly GCF_964019385.1. Taxonomy (NCBI): domain Eukaryota; kingdom Metazoa; phylum Porifera; class Calcarea; order Leucosolenida; family Sycettidae; genus Sycon; species Sycon ciliatum. The sequence goes on from NC_088643.1 coordinate 48,039,375, forward strand.
CACTGGAACAGTGAAAACTGAGAACTTGCAAAGCTGTGAGCCTAGGCAATGTCACTTCCATGCCATAGAGCCAAATGCTCGGTTTGCTGCACTGATCCTGGCTGCTACATCCTCTGTGGAGTCTAGCAAGGAACCAAGGAGCTTGACCATCTCCCACGACTCATCAGTGCGGGAAGCAGTTAGATATACCGTTTTCTGTACGTTAAGGTTGAGGTTGTCAATGCCATAATTATGCTGAGGCATCCGCCGAGACTTTCGTGCCGTAGCCGGGACTGTACGGCAGCAATGCTGGTGCTTGAGACAGCTCAGCTACTATGTCACGGAAAGCGCTTTGCTGGGGAGAGTCCCAGACCCATACCGACTTCTTGGAGAGTAGCACTCGTAGCGACTGTGTGAGCTCGGCGACTCGAGGTGAGAACTTGCCAAGCTGGTTGACCATACCCAGAAATCTCCGCAGCGACGAGATACACGTGGGTGCTGATAAGTTGGCAAGATCGGATACCTTTGCTGGGCCGGGCGTGATCATGCCGTTCTCGATCCGAACACCTAGGAACGAGAGCGACGCAGAGGCAAGCTGGCATTTGCGCGGGTTTAGCGTCATGCCCGCATCTGATATCCTCTGCAAGGCTGAGCGGAGGTGCTGGTCATGCATGCTCTGACTGGTTCGTGCCACCGACTAGGGCATCATCAATCATGCTGGCTAACTTACTCCTGGTACGCCTTGCAGAACCTCGCTCATGCGCCGCTAGAAGACTTCAGGAGCAGACGCGATACCGAATGGAAGCTCTGTAAATGCAACTCGCCCAAACGACGTGATGAACGTTGTAAGCAGCTGACTCGCTTCGCTGATTGGGATCTGCCAAAACCCACTGTTGGCGTCCAGTTTCGAGAATACTGTTGCGCCCTGCAGTTGAGCCAGCATCTCGTCTACCATTGGGAGCTGATGAAGCTCGCGCCGAATGTATACATTCAGCGGCTTGTCATCGACGCAGATACGTACAGACTTGTCCGGTTTAGCCATGATGACCATGGCGTGGCACCAGTCGGTAGCACCAGAGACGGGCTTGATAATTCCAAGCGTCTCCATCCGTCGCAACTCCTGTTCGACCTTGATGCGCAGCGGCAGAGACACATTGCGTGGCGAATACAGACAATGAGGACGGGCATCGTTTGTCAACTCAATGTGGTACTCTGGCTCCATGCTGCCGAGGCCAGAGAAGAGGTGAGGAAATTCCAGGAGTACCCAGTCAGGCATCGTGTCCAAAAGACAACCTGGACTTGGCTTGGTTGTGACAGGTTGCAGCGGTGGCAACTCAGTTGTAGGTCGAGGTAACTCTTGAGGTGACTGCAATGTTACTGTGGGCTCAGGAGAATCACTTGCAGGTGGAAGCAGGGATGTTGCCTCTGAAGCAGCGAGCGGCTGCGTGGGTGTCGAATAACCGTTTTATTAGTCCCAGGTGCTCAGATTCCCGGCAACTGAGCAGACTGTGCCTCGAATCTCGAGCAACGTACACTGTCTCTGGCACCTGCGCATGACCTGGGCGTTGCAGTGTGGCTGTGAACTGTCCAAGAGTGCAAAGCTGGTCGTTGGATGCACTGAACAGACCTTCCCGACACGGTGATAGTGACGGTTTCACAGTCATCTGATCGTATGTGGAGCTGGGGATGACAGTAACTTCCGCGCCGGTTTTGACCTTGAATCGTATTGGTGAGTCGTTGACGCTCACCTCCACATACAATGCGCGCGCTGACACTGCTACTGCGCTTAGGAACAGTGGCGTCACATCTAGCGCTGGCGCTGCGACAGACTCCAGTGTTTCCGGCAGGCCAGTGCCCTCGGTGTCGCACAGGTCTAGGTGTCCCTTGCGGTGAGTGGACCTGCAAACCTTGGCGTAGTGACCGGTCTTCCCGCAGGCAGAGCAAGACTTGTCTTTGGCCGGGCAGCTTTGTGTGCTGTACCCGAGTGCTGTTGTTCATGTACGTCATTGTGCTGTACAGTAAAATGCCGATTATCCAAACGTCAACTATCTGAACGAGCAATTATCCAAAATGCCTGTTTGCACTGAACTGAAAAGACAAACATGAGTATTTGCTCATTTCCCCCTCTCCCAAAGCGCCATTCAAATGGTGCACAAGATTATGGCAACAGGGTAACGTGAACATGTGTCCCCGAAGTGTCATATTCGGGAACTGGTGAGTTTCTAATTCACGAGGCACTGCCAAAGAGAATAAAAAACGGTGAAAATATGAGGGATGTGCATGTTTCAGATGGATGTGTGGCCGCTCCCTTATTCGAACAAACGCCCCATCCGAACCCC
>NC_088643.1:48044192-48166692 GCF_964019385.1 Sycon ciliatum
GCGCATTCATTTGAAAAATGAGATAACAAGTAAGTAAAAGTTGATGTCTTGGTCTTCTAGACTTTTGTTTGGTTTGGCTGGTTTGCCGAGAAGACTGAAGACTGTGACTGTGACTGTGTTGGTAATTCCTGTGCGAGCAACAAGAAAATAGCCCGTGCAGTTTTGTTATTTCCACCAGCTGAGGTGTCGTCAGATCAGGTCCTTTCCAGATACTGTTGACAATGGCTGGACAATACCAGTACATGTACCAGCTGTGCGTCATCCTAGTTTCGGCGCTGGCCCTTGTCCACGCGCGTGCTGATACTCAAGCCGACGATTCCGAGGGGACAACCACCATTCGACGAGGTCCTTATGTGCCAGCGCTTGTGCTGCAGAATACACCCGTGGACAATACCCTGTCTGAGGCATGTTTAGCAGCTTTCCACAACTTGACCGATGACCCAGCTACAAAATTTCAAGTAATGAAGAGTAAGTTTTTATTATTTTTTTCGATTTTTTTGTTTTTTTTGGAGGGGGGGGGGGCACATCATTTTTGGTACATATAATTATGTACATGTACATGTCCATGCGTGGTGCATGTAGGGGCCTTTTCAGATTCATACTTCATTCACATACTGTATAAGTACAAATTTTCGTTCACAAAATCATTCGTTTTATCACTCCACCAGCAGGCTTGTTACGTACTAAATTTCGTTTTTGGTCGAGGTCTGTCACCCCGAACGTTCAGAAAAAAAACTTTAGTTTGGTACAAACTTTAGTTATTAATTTTCGTGCCCCCTAACGAATATAGCGAAAGTTAATTCCAAACGAAAATTTGTACATATACAGTACGTTAAACACGTCTCGCGATGGGCCAAACAAGTCAACTTTTTCACGATGCGATGCGTTGTTTCCCGTACGCGAAATGAAATGTGAATCAGGGCATTGTATCGCTTGGTCAGATCCATAATCGTAAGATCCACTCGATTTGTAACGCATGTAGTACACTTCCAAGTGGGCATATACATGTACATGTATGTAGCACTATGCCATTAATGGCAGATGAGTACAACGAATATGAACCCTGGAGTGATTTTTCGTTCGTCATTTTTCTATGACAGAAGGTAACAACTGCGGCTTGAACAAAAGCGATTGATTGATTCTGAGGGATCCAATGGCTTTGGATCTTGATCCGACCAAGCGATCACAGACTTGTTTACCCCCGTCGGCTGGCTTGGTTCTCATGTGGGGGCTACACACCGAGAGTCGCTCCCAGTCCACTTGAGCTGGTATCTGTCAGTGCGAACAAGTGAACTACATGCAATACATGTAGAGTAGACGGTTCGATACCGGAACGCCTTGACAGCCAAATTTGTATAGACCCAAACCGATCATCAGCGTTGATTTTTCACTCGAAATATGTTTGTGGAAGGAAACTGGCATGTTGAAGTTTGCTCTGGGGCCAGAGTCAATCGAACTGAGCCACTCCTTTGTGTTGACCCATTGCCTCCAAGTTGCCCAATTTTTCGCTTCAAAAAAGTTCAAATCAGAGGTGGCTCCAAACCGGACACGTTTTAGAGTGCACGTCAAATTCACTCTGGGTCTGAAATTAGGTAATTGCTATCGCTCCACAACGGCCAGTACAGAGTAACAGTAAGCCTTGTGTGTGCTTCCATTAGTTTTGATTGGTATGCGGTGCTTTATTGGCGAGAGGCGAGCCGCTGTTTACCTGCGACAAGAAGTTGATTTTTCGAAAGTCGTAAAACTCAAGTCGCAGTGCGAAGCAACACGTCAAAAACTCACCTGCTTGGTATGGCGCTTCTGGTCGTCGTAGAGCCATGAAATTTTGGCTCGGGGTATAACACATCGTAGTCTCACTGTGACATGTGTTTTCTAATCAAAATACCAAGAGAGAAAGTGAATATTGAGTCCGTTCCGGTTTGCAACCTGTGTCCTATTTGAAACCGTCGCCTCTACTGTGACTGTCCAGGAAATCATTGGGGGAAGGGGGTGATGATGCTGTTCAACTAGATTGCATGTACAAACTAGCACCATTTGCTCACTCTACAAACTAGCACTTGTCTTCACCCCGTACAGAGCGTAGTCACGGTGTCATTCCGAGTCATTCGAATAACCTATGTGCATAGTACGTGTGATGTAGTTCACCTTGTTCTGAATGTTGTCGTGTGTGTGTGTGTGTGTGTGTGTGTGGTACATGGTGTGTGTGTGTGGTACATGGTGTGTGTGTGTGGTACATGGTGTGTGTGTGTGGTACATGGTGTGTGTGTGTGTGTGTGTGTGTGTGTGTGTGTGTGTGTGTGTGTGTGTGTGTGTGTGTGTGTGTGTGTGTGTGTGTGTGTGTGTGTGTGTGTGTGTGTGTGTGTGTGTGTGTGTGTGTGCTATGTTCACACACAGTGCTTGATGCATTTGGCAAGCCCGGTGCAGGTGCTTTTGAAGGTGATTTCAGCTGGTATGGTGACTACCAGGAGTGTCAGAGCATTCCTATTGCCAAGTACTGTGTCAGCAGCTTCACGTTCAATCTCAGCGCTTCTTTTCCACCAGTAGGTAGTACAATATAGTACAGTTGTGCTTGGTGAAGTTGTGCTCTGTAAATTCTGACCCAAAGGGCATATCTGGCGCCCTCTACTAGCACAGCCCCTGGCGCCCTCTACTAGCACACCCCCTGGCGCCCTGGACGTACACCTGTACAAGTACAGTGATGTAATCGGAACTGGTCCAGGGCGTCAGTTTTTCACTTTGGGTCTGATTTTAGTGAGTGCAACTGTACATTGCAGTAACATTGTGGTGATTGTGTTTAATGGCAGTCTGTCCTGTGGAGCTGTTGTAAATTCTGTGCTGTGTGTGTGTGTGTGTGTGTGTGTGTGTGTCCCATATGGTGCAGTGGTATGTGCAGCGATTTCCAATCGATAGGTTGCGGGTTCGATTCCCGACGATTATAGTCACACACGTCTTTCTTCTCTTTCTCAGACTCTTCATGACTTTTCTTTCATTCTCCTGGGTGGTTACCAACAGCCAGTGCATGCCGGAGTATGTGGTGTGATGTGTGTGTGGGAAAAAAAGAAAAAAAAAAGAAAAAAGAAAAAGACCAAAAATAGGGATTCACTGGCCAGAAAAAGTCACTTCAAATAGCTGTATGGTGTAGACCAGGCTGAATAGTGACGGTCAATTCTTCAGCCTTGCAAGCTGTTGAATGGTGCAATCCCAGCACAAGTTGCTATGGCTTCTGCCGTAGCATTGCTATCATCGCCTCCGGCGATGGGCGTCAAAGGTCAAAGGTGTGTGTGTGTCAGCTGTATGTCAGCTGTGTGTCAGCTACCAGGCTTAAATTAGTGGCGGTCAATTTATCAGCGTTGGAAGCTGTTGAATGGTGTATTTCCAGCACAAGTTGCTATGTCTAACATAGCTTGTTCGCTATCATCGCTTCCGCGATGGGCATGTGGAAGTGTGTGTGTGTGTGGTGGAGTGTTTGTGTTCATGCATGTGACTGTGTACCCATGGCCTTTATGTAGCTAAAAAAATTAAATTCTCACGATATCGTTTTTGTCGTCGTTGCTGTTGCTGTTATTGTTGTTGTTGTTGTTGTTGTGTAGATGCAGACAGTGATTGGACTATGCCTGCCCAAGGAATGCACTGAAGAAGATGCGGCCCTCTTGCCGTCGCATATCAACGAGCGTAAGTTGTGTTTCCCTTGAATCTTCTGTCTCTACCCGCTCGTAACCTTGTCTGCTGATTTCTAGTGTTAGCTTAGAGTACTGGGTAGAGTGCTACCTCGAGTCATGGCTAGGGTGTTGACTAGAGTGCTGTGTGTCTTCTTGCATGATCGCTTTGATATCCTATACAGCGATGCGTGATTTGTGGGTGTGCATGGGTGTGCGTGTTTGTGTGTATGTGCGTGTGTGTGTGGGGGGGGGGGGGGGGGTACATGTGTGTGTGTGTGTACTTCTTGTCAGTGTCACGGCTGCTGCTGATGGTGCTGGTGCTAGTGCAAGTGTCTGCAGCTATCCGCCTTGTTAACTGAACGATTGGTGTGTTTATTGTGTGATTCTTATTTGTATTGTCACAATCTTCGTTAGTGTCCAGCAATCCCTTTTCTATGTCGGGAAATGCAACGAACATGATCGCAAAGTTCATGGCCCAGCACGAGATTGCAAACACAAGCACGGGCTTCTGCCTTGAGCCACTCCAGTCTAATGCCGGTTTCGCTGGAACATTGTGAGTGTGTACCGGCTATGCACAGCTATTTACAGCTATTGCCTTCCGCATACATGTACAGTCAAACCTCTTTAGGACGAACACCAAGGGACGGATGGTATTTGTTCGTAATAACGGGAGTTCTTCTTATCCATATTTTATACCCAGTGAATACACAGTGATTTATCCAATAGAGCTATGAACACTAGTTCTTCTAAAGCGAAAGTTTGTCTTATCGGTGTTCTTCTTAACCAGGTTTCACTGCATATAGTATTATATCGGTGAATTCACTCTGAAACCTTTCTGGTTCCTTCTGGACACGACCGCGATTACCTCCTACAATGTTGTTTAAAAAAAGCAGAGAGAGTAGAGTTATCACATGTGCGTCACCACTGACTGCTAGCAGTAGTATACAGTTGTGTTTAGAAGCATAACCACTGGCCAGCTTAGAAGTTCTGCCTGTGCTAAGCCACCAGCAGCGTGTCTGGTTATGCCTAGGTGGCGAGCGCAGTGTGTAATGGTGAGAGTAAGATGGTAACTCTCACCAGCACCCAACAAGGTGCGATAGCTTGTTAACGTCATCCATGTTGCCATGGTGTGCAGTGCTGAACAGTCCCCTGCCTGAACTGCTGGTAACATTCTGGCATGGTCATCATTCACACCGATGAAGACAGTGATACCTACGGACGCTGCCATTGGGGGCAGCACTTTGATTTGGATTCTAAGCTACTGAATAGTACAGAAGATGGTTTAAAATGCTCTCGATCAACGTGAGAACTACAGTAACTGTTGCTTGCTTTTCATTGTCCGTTTTCTTTTTCTTGCTGTCTTTTTTTTCTTCTGCTCTTGTAGATTTTTAATCTTCTCTTTCGTGGCTCTGCTTGTGATCGGCACGCTGGTGGACTCTTTCTATTGTGCCGACCAGCAGCTGCCCAGAGTTGGAGTTGTTAGCGTGGACCGGTCGTCGCATTCTCGCCCTCCGGCCAACGGCTATGTAACCACTGGACACGATGTCCAGTACAGCGGGAACATGACGGACGAGAAGCTACCACTGCTGGGCGCTGTGTCCGGTCACACAGCAGCAGGTCAGCACGCCGGTGGTGCTGGCAAGTCGTCGGCAACGAGCCGCCTGCTCATCGACCTCCTGCTCTGCTTCTCGGTGCCGCGCAAGCTGAAGACCATCCTGGCTGCGGAGCACAAGCAGGGCACCATCCCGTGCCTTCACGGACTGCGCTTCTTCAGTATGTGCTGGGTGATCCTCGGCCATTGCTATATGTGGCCAACGTTGATTGGAGAATGTAAGTGTGTCTGTGATTGACCAGGGATATGCTTGCCACACCAGAGCATATTAAATGTAGGATTCTGTTAGATTTGTATAGAGTAGTGTGCGTGTGTGTGTGTGAGAGAGTACTGAACATCAGTTCTATCGTCCCAGTGTTGTGCGTAGACTGTAGATGGGTGTTCTCCGCATTTGGTCTTAGGCGTGTAGTAAGCCCTTGCAGCTCATCTGCAAGTCACTTGAAGTGCTCTGCTGCTGCTGGTATCCTCATTTAAATTTAACATTGAACATTTCTACATCTGCCCTGCATAGCAGCTGCTCTTAGCAGTGCAGAATTGTACTACAGTCATGGCCAAAGCAATCCGACCTGTCTTGTTCTTGGTCTTGTTTCATCAACGTTGCTATTTTCATTGTTGCCGCCGTCGCCGCTGTTGTGGGTGTGTTTTATGTTTGCAGCCAATATCCTCTACGCATACAGCATAATGAAAAGGACATCTTTTCAGTGGGTGTTGAACGGTACTTTCTCCGTAGACACTTTCTTTTTCCTTAGGTAGGTACTCCGAAATACTATTGTGCATAAGCTGGTTGTTGTGAAATGTTTTGTTGGATGGCTGGTCCTAGATTGATGGTCGCTCAGTTTGAGCGTGTTGAATGAAGTTGCATTGCTACAGTGGTTGGCAGGTGATCAGACGGATCCTAAAGCAATAGTAAAATTCATTCAACACATTGCTGGTTATAGTGAAATTCAACTAGAGGCCTGAGAGCTGTGCGGTTACGGTGCTTGATGGGCATGTGACCTAAGCTGAGCTGCTCAGCTGCGGGGTGTCAATGGATGCTTGACGCGGGGGCACCGAAAACGAGCCCATGGCTTGCTTTCACTGCCCAGTACTATACATGTCATGTTTTATTGCTCGCACTCATTCGACATCATCTTCACGAGCGCAAAGTGTCCACCGAGCAATCTGTCTTGCGTCGGTGTGTGACCATTTTGTTTCCGGATACCTGTCTACAACCGGATGGAGGGCGGTAACACTGAGTGCACACAGTACACTGCCTTTCCCAGACTACAATGCCTGCTTGCTTTGGTGATGTACGTGGGTTTTTGTTTTGTCGTGTCTTGTTCAGTGGGTTGCTAGTTACCTTTCTGACGTTGAAGCACATGGAGAGTACAGGCGGTCAAATGAAGTGGCCAATGTTCTACATTCACCGTTTCTTGAGGTAAGTATCGTGCTGGTTTTGAGGTTGCCGCGCTTTGTAACGAGTGGGTATTCACGTTTATTTCACGTACTAGTAAATATGCATGGCAGGTCTCCTTTCTCTGCGTTCAGGATCACTTTTGCAGTCTCGATCTTGTTTGCGTTGCCAAATTGCCTGTGAAAACTTATTTTACTCCTGTTAGCTAATGTTAGCTAATGTTAGCTAATGGCAGTGACAAACCGATTATGGTTCAGTGTTGTTGCCTTGTTGGACATACCGTCCTCTTCTTCTTCGTCGTCTTCTTCTTCTTCTTCTTCTTCTTCTTCTTCTTCTTCTTCTTCTTCTTCTTCTTCTTCTTCTTCTTCTTCTTCTTCTTCTTCTTCTTCTTCTTCTTCTTCTTCTTCTTCTTCTTCTTCTTCTTCTTCACAAGACAATACTCCGCAATAAAAGAAATGGAATGTGCCGAGGCAGCGATCTCTGAAGCTAGTCCAACTAACCTCCAGCAAGGCAGGGCAGGACTCGGCTTTAGGCATGACAAACAAGAGAAAATCAAACCTAGAAAACAAATACTCAATACCATTCATGAAGGTGACTGCCAAGACCAGCTATCCCACCTCAAAAGCCTGCAAATGCAAGGCAGCTGGTTAAAGTGGAGAGACACGATGTTTGAAGACCTCACTTGGAAAAAACTGTTGTACGAAGGCTACGGGAGGACTTTCTCCTTTCAACTAAACTGTGTATTAAACACACTACCAACAGTTGACAATCTGAGGAGGTGGGGTAACTCTGTGGTCGAACAACAATGCCCTCTATGCAACAGGCAAGCTACGCTCCGTCACATATTATCAGCATGTCCAACAGCCCTCCACCAGGGCAGATATACCTGGCGCCACGACAACGTACTGAAATGCATAGTAAAACTAGTAAACGAAACCATCCAAACTTATCAAAAGGCCACGGCATCAGCAGAAACGCAGAGTAAACAGAAGAGAATTGATGACATAACTTTCTGCAAGGCAGGAGAGAATCTCCCCAAACAGCCCCCCTCCCAACGCAAACGGCTAAATGACCAATTCGTAACTAGCTCAGCAGACTGGCAGGTCCTGGTGGACATGAAGGATGAGAAACTTGTTTTCCCCCACTTCATAGCACCTACAACCTGTCGTCCAGACATAGTGCTCTTCTCCAAAGAATTGAGAAGAGTTCTGTGGCTGGAACTCACGGTATGTAGTGAAGATCGCTTTGCACAATCGCGCGAAATCAAAATCGAACGCTATCGTCACCTTCATAGCGCGTGTGTAAGGAATGGCTGGGATACGGAAAGTCACACAGCAGAGGTGGGAGCGAGAGGCGCCATATCCACCAGCTTGGATTCCTTCGCGAGATCCTTGCGCTGCACTAAGGAACAGCGCAGGCTCTTGCGGAGGAATTGTCGCCAAGCAGCGCTGAACTCAAGCTATGTCCTATGGCTAAGGCGAAGGGAGCGAACATGGCGCGACTGGCCGTTGTATTAAAACTGTTTGGTGAACCTGTTGTAGAGCACTTGGTGGGCGATCGGCCACCCAGCGAGGATAGTTGGACGTCCTTAAAATCAAGATTTGAACTCGCCATTCCGGCCTCTAAAGGGCCGGGGGTGGACGATCGCCAACCTTGCCAACCTCTCGTAGTCACTTGTTCTTGTCGAATCGTTATTTTTCATAGCCTACTCGACATTCGCCCTACAAATTACCATACATCACAACGCAACTACCTGTACATGACACACCATACCATACGGACACAACCACACCCCAACTGTACTGGGGGCCTATCTCTTCGAATTGCATTATATGAGTTTCTTTTTCCTTTTTTCTTTACCCGTTACTGTCTAAAAAGCAGTCGAAACGGTTTTTTATCCACCATTTGATGGTGAGCATTTCCCTTCTTCTTCTTCTTCTTCTTCTCCTCGAGCTTTCGTTAGTTTTTTTTCTTCGTTTTTCTAGTTTACTTGCTTGTGCTGCGCCGCACTGGAGCGAGTCTATCAGTAGATGCTTTCGCCGCATAGAGCTACTATTGCACAAAGCCACAACACTGCGCGCTGCCATTCGCTGTATGCTTTCGCTGCACCAAGCTGCTGTTTAGCTGCACGACGCCACAACACAACTTCACTACAACAGTCTCGTCCACAACTTCACTACAAGAGTCTCGTCCATATTGCACTACGCTGAGCACTGGCCTGCTCCCGCTCTGAAGAGCTTTTTAGCCTTCACCGTTTTTGCTCAACCTCAGGCATTGGCCCACAGTGGCATCCGTTTCCTTTTTTCTTTTTCTTTTCTCCTTTTACTTTCTCCGTCACTGCCTAAAAAACAGTCGAGACGGTTTTTTACCCACCAGTTTTTATTGGTGCGAATTACTTTCCTTCTTCTTCTTCTTCTTCTTCTTCTTCTTCTTCTTCTTCTTCTTCTTCTTCTTCTTCTTCTTCTTCTTCTTCTTCTTCTTCTTCTTCTTCTTCTTCTTCTTCTTCTTCTTCTTCTTCTTCTTCTTCTTCTTCTTCTTCTTCTTCTTCTTCTTCTTCTTCTTCTTCTTCTTCTTCTTCTGGTTTTTCTGTTCTTTTCTGTGGTTATAATGCATATATACATGTGTGCATGCACCCATATCTGCTGCTGCTGCTGCTGCTGCTGCTGCTGCTGCTGCTGCTGCTGCTGCTGCTTATGTGTTGTATGGATATGTGCAGGTTGACCCCGCTGTACATGTTTGTCATTCTGATGGTAATATACGTGACACCGTACATTGGCCAGGGACCAATATGGCCGCACCTGATGCAGGGTATGGGTGACACCTGCAAGAAGTACTGGTGGACCAATCTGCTCTACATCAACAACTTCTATCCCACTGGTCTGGCCAGCGAGGTGAGGACGTGTGAGCGTGTCCACCTGGTTGGGCTACGGTTGTGATCCGTCTTCTCCCCTTCCCTGTCGAGCATTGTCATGTCAATACTGCGGATGGATGTGTCGATGCTTAGTATCTTATTTGTTTTTGAAACCAGCCATGCATCCACCAGGACCACCACGCCATCAAGTCACATGATCAAGTATGCTTGCAGTCATGCTTGTCCACACACTGCATGCAGCGCAGTGCTACATGCTGGCCAGAATGCCACACCATCCTGTTTTCATTGGGCTTGGATTTCATTTGCCCCATCTATTATAGTCTTGGGAGAAGTACAGTCTGTAGAATGTTCAGTGTTTGACACAGCGGCAGGCAATCTTCATGTGTTCATGTATTGCACTGAGCAACAAACTACTGTACTTCAATACACTTGCATACTAGTGCTGTTTCTGATAGTAATCCTGATGTTCCTGTGTATTGTGTTTTTGTATATGTACGTGTGTGTGCACGAGCGCGTGCGTGTGTGTGTGTTTGCACGTGTTCGTGTGTATTATGTTTGCGTTGTGATCAGTGTATTGGCTGGTCGTGGTACTTGGCCAATGACATGCAGTTCTTCATCATCAGTCCCATTGTCATCGTAGCTGCTTACCGGTATGTAACTACACGAACACAGCACACCATGTCATGCGTGCTTAGACATGCTTGTGCTATGCGCTTGCACCCGCGCACATACACACACACACACCTTCATTCCTTCCTTCTTCCACTGCCATGACTGATATGATAAAACGAGAAAGAGAAAGAGGGCCAGTTTGGATTCGTCGTAACTCAAAGTTTCTTGCTACTGCAATCATCAGACAACTCATCGGGCACTTTGTTGGCAATTTGCCGAAAATTACTCCTTTGCAATTATGATAACTATGTACAGTATGTAGCTTTGCAAGTTTGCATGATAGTGTGTGTTGTCCTGTGCTCAGTTGTAGTTTGCATGATAGTGTGTGTTGTCCTGTGCTCAGTTGTAATGTATGATGGTGTGTTGTCCTGTGCTCAGTTGTAATGTATGATGGTGTGTTGTCCTGTGCTCAGTTGTAGTTTGCATGATAGTGTGTGTTGTCCTGTGCTCAGTTGTAGTGTATGATATGCTTGTACTATTTTGCTGCTTGCTATTGCTGTTTGTGTGATCAGATTCCACAAGGCCGGCGTCGCTGTTACCTGTGGATTCCTGATCGTGTCGTGCATCATCATTCGTGCTGCGCTCACCTACTCCTTCAATGATCATCTGAGTGTATTTACGTTTGGCGTCAACACGGACCAGATGCCCGTGGCGGTTAGGTAGGTGTGAGTATGGGCAAGAGTTCATAACCCCCAAGAGTGTGCAACTCCTGATCAGTCCCTGTATGGAAGCCCGCTCGGCGGAATTCCTTCATTGCGTCATTTTTGGTGCAGTGCGATGAGTCACGCCGATGAATTCTTCTAAAATTTACAGTCAAACCAGGATGCTTGAAAAGACCAAAAATAGGGATTCACTGGCCAGAAAAATCACTTCAAATAGCTGTATGGTGTAGACCAGGCTAAATAGTGACGATCAATTCTTCAGCCTTGCAAGCTGTTGAATGGTGCAATCCCAGCACAAGTAAATTAGTTGCTATGGCTTCTGCCATAGCATTGCTATCATCGCCTCCGGCGATGGGCGTCAAAAGGTCAAAGGTGTGTGTGTGCGTGCGTACAGTGCAAAGTGACTACCAGAGAGCTGCACCCAAAGCAGGGCTGCCTACAACCCTGTAGCAATAGTGCATACCCCCCCCCCCCTAGCAGTTTTACACTGCTGGGGGTATGTACTCTTGTTACATGTACCACCGTACTAGTGGAGTCTCGTAGCAAAGTGGTCTTTATGGCTACGTCAACCGATTTTGAGACCCTGATTATTATTTAAATTCCTGTCCACAGGTGTATGCGTATCTGATTCACAAAGGCATGCTGATAGATGAAGGCACTCTTCAAAGTGTCGTACTTCCATAGACGACTACTTCACCGTATATACAATGTACATTGTCATACATGTAGTCACTTGTTTGTACGCCAATCTGCTAGTGCTGGTGCAGATGCTGGTAATAAAGGTGTGTGTGGTTGTGTGTATGCATGTGGGTGCGTGTGTTCTTGATTGTGTATGTGCGTTTCAGACCAACTCGCAACATGGGAGATGTACTGTACACCAAGCCGTACACTCGTGTTGCTACCTACGCTATCGGTATGGTCGTGGGCTATACTATTCGCAGAATGCCTAACTCTGTTCATACGCTGCCTCGAGTAAGTAACTCATCTACATGTATGTCCCTGCTGGGGGGGGGGGGGGGAAGAAAGAAAAGGATTTCATGGTTGGCATCAGAATGTCTGATTGTCTTTTCGCAACTGCCCTCGATGCTCAGCAAGGTAGATTCCTCCTTCTTCTTTTTTCAGATACAGCATGAGTGTGCGTAAATTCTTCCCCATTGCCCCATTGTGTTGCACTTCGGAGTAGCAGTAGAAGTTGACTGATTGTATTTATAGCATCGAAACTGTCCCAGAAGAGTTGATCAGTCGCCATGCGAATCATTTAGTATTCATGTTTGTGTAGATATTGTCATAATTCTTCTTGCTGACCAGTGGAAGACACACTGCATGTCACTATACCCGCTCTCTTGCAGTGGAAGACACACTGCCTGTCACTATACCCGCTCTCTTGCTGTGGAAGACACACTGCCTGTCACTATACCCGCTCTCTTGCTGCTCTCTTGCTGCCAGCACTGCTCTAACTGTTGTGTTTTTCTGTGTGTGTGCATACGTGCGCGCGTGTGTCTGTCCGTGTGTGTGTGTGTGTTTAGTCATCTCGGCTAGTGATAGCTACCCTGGCGTGGATGCTGGCTGCCATTCTGCTGCTTGCGCCTGTCTTTGGCCTCACACACATGTACAAGCACTCGACTATCCTGTCAATGTCGGCTAGTATCATGTACAACGGCTTCGGTCGGGTCAGCTGGGGACTGGGTCTGGCCATCTTGGTCCTGGCATGCCACTCGGGATATGGCGGTACGTTCACAAGCATGTGTTTAACGTGTATGGTGCCTCTGTGCAATCAGGAAGATGTTTGATGGATCCTTCCCCGTGCATGTCACCTGCATACTATCATTACCGTAAAGTCGCGGATAAAAGCCGGGTTTGCATACAAGCACATCGCGGATAGAAGCCTGAAAATCAAACGGGTCAAATGCATATAAGCCTGTCGCGCGTAGAAGCCTGGCTTCTATGCAAGCGCGGATCGGGTGGGTCAAGAGTGCATGCGCTATGTACAGTGCATAGTAAAACTGCTGCCATACCGGTAGTCAGTGGTAGAGTCGCGCGTAGAAGTCTGGCTTCTATGCAAGCCCGGATCGGCCGATGTTCATACAAGCCTGGCAAAAATATCAGTGGTGCATATAAGCATGGTTTGCATACAAGCCTGGTTTGCATTGAAGCCTGATGCAGAAAGCGGCTTATGTGCTTATAAGCCCGGCTTTTATCCACGACTTTACGGTATTATCATTACATGTCTGACTGCGTGTCCCTCTGTACAGGCGTACAGACTGATGGAAGGGCAGTTTTCCTATCGCATTACGTCACATATTGACTTTTGATCCGAATTGTTCTTCTAGAATCTTCCCAAAATGTGCCCATTGTGAAAAGGAAGCTAGTGATGTACTGGGTGACCAGCTAGTGATGGACTGGGTGACCAGCTAGTGATGTACTGGGTGACCAGCTAGTGATGTACTGGGTGACCAGCTAGTGATGTACTGGGTGACCAGCTAGTGATGTACTGGGTGACCAGCTAGTGATGTACTGGGTGACCAGCTAGTGATGTACTGGGTGACCAGCTAGAATATGATATGGGGACAAAGAATGTATGCTGATGATGCTCCAGGATACATGCCAGTACATGTACATGTAGATGTCTTCCTCCACACGTTTGTGGGGATATTTCCAACTACAGGTCTGCCCGCGTTAGTAGACAACCCTATGGTTTTCCCAAAAATGTCCTTTAACGAGATGTATCTACTACCGTAAAGTCTTGTATAAAAGCCGCCCTCGAATAGAAGCCGCAATTTTTTTGGGCCCATCAAATCGCACATAAGCCTGGTTTTAGTGTTGACATACATAGAAATACCTGTCTTGTATGGAAGCCTGTCTCATATAGAAGCCTGCAAATTTTCACCAAGAAAGTCATGGAAGCCGCGGCTTTCATACAAGACTTTACGGTATGCGGACTTGCATGTACGACTGTTAGATGCGTCTCAGGCGTCGGGGAATTTCGAATCGTTGTCGAAGTTACAAATGAGGTTTGTTTTGTAACCGATGTCGTACCAACGAGGGTACACCTGTATAACTGTGGTAAAGTGTAAATCCCCAAAAAAGTAGAAGATTGACTGGATTGATCTTGCCTCTGTGTGTGCGTGCGCGTGTGTGTGTGCGTTGCTGTGCACACAGGTTTTGTGAATGGCATCCTGTCTCACCCCATGTGGATTCCTCTGAGTCGCCTGACGTATGGTGCCTACCTGGTCCATCCCGTCATTCTCTTTCTCATGTTCTCCGGTGTTGGACAAGCGGTGTACTTCACCGATACGATCATGGTAAGCTAACACAGCACGCGCCCTACGGTAATCTAGCAACTTTCTTCAAGGGAATCTCCTTATATCAATGCTGGGCCATCGTCGCCACCACTGTCAGTACTTTGCTTCCTATTGATGAACATTGTTGTCTGCTGCTGCTGCTCTCTGTCTCTCTCTCTCTCTCTCTCTCTCTCTCTCTCTCTCTCTCTCTCTCTCTCTCTCTCTCTCTCTCTCTCTCTCTCTCTCTCTCTCTCTCTCTCTCTCTCTCTCTCTCTCTCTCTCTCTCTCTCTCTCTCTCTCTCCTCCATTCTTCAGATATTCTACTATCTAGCAGCACTCACATCATCCTACATTCTGTCACTGGTCTTTGCCGTGCTTCTGGAGTACCCGCTACTAGCCGTGGAATCCCGCCTTGTTGGTCGCTAATACACGCACTCTCTGTGCTGCATGTTAACATCCTAGCATGCTAGCATGTATGCCAGCAGCAGCTCTGGTTTGACAGGATTATAATGTACCTAGGTGCACCTACAAGTCGGCAGTCCCGTGCAAATACAGGGAGCTGCGGCCTCCACCGGTTATCTGCTGTGCACTGTGAAGCATTGTGTATAGTTATCAGAGTGCTGGTTTCTCACGTCGCTTTGCTTGAAATACTCCGACATCAGAATGCCACTACGAACTCCAAGTTGCACGGCTCTAACCGAATTGCCGGTATTCAAACTGCTTGTTGCTTGCAGGTCAAGTCCTGTGCAGACAGCTCATATAGCAACACCAGCACTATAATTCTTCACTGATATACGCCAGCTCATCACTGGCTCTCTTTTATACACCTCTATTTCAGCTCCCATTAATCTTATTTGCGTTTCAATTTTTGTTTTCCTCTTCCACCCTAGCAGCTGCACCTTTTTTTATTATTTGTAAGCGACAGTTTCTTACTTACATTTCTTAGCCTAGTTTTATTGTGCCTAGCCTACAGTTTCACCATTTGACTAGTAGCCCTGTAGCTGGTTTCAGCTGGTATCTGCAAGCATGCTCTGGGCACCATCCATATTGAGGATTCATATTTTAGAACGATTGCTGTAAGGTGAACGCCCGCATTCGTTTGTCTCTCTTATCAGCAAATTTCTATTACGCCGGCCATTTGTGTACACAATATTGTAACATTTCCATAGGGTACTAGTAACGACGACTCTACCACACATAACTGCCCTATTGCAGTAGGAAAAAGCTGGCTGCTATATTAAAATATACAGTCAATTTCGCTAATAAGTTATACCGACTGCGGATATAACAACAGAATTTCCATGCCCAGAGCAAAGTCCCATCTACTTCGAAGTAACTGTAATGCATATACATGTAATGAGACTTCGGGTATGACACTTCGCAAATAAGGACACTTTTCTAATGCCCCGCCGAGTGTCGTTATACGCAAAGTTGACTGTAGTAACGTTCAAACTAGCGCTTTTCCATAGCCAACTCGCCAACGTCGTATGCAGGCACTAATCGAATGAGCGGTGCAAGCCAATAGATATGCCAAATAATCTGTCCCCGGGGAAAATCGTGGAAAAAATCCCGGAATTTGCGGGTAAAAATGGCATATGCGGTGAATTTGCCGTAAATATGCGGTGAATATTATTGATATACGGCAAGTTTGCAGTTGATATGAGGCAATTTTCAGTGAGTATGTAGTGAAATCAATCAGTTACAAGTCTCTGGTGTAAGCATTCGTCATATTTGAGTACAAAGCCGCCACGATGAGACGTTGCTTACGAACAGTGCACTGTGTGTACGCGTAGTGCAACAAAAAATTGCGGAAAAATTGTGGAAAACGCGGTCTTTAAAAAAATCGCGGAAAAAACACGGCCTCGAAATCGCGATTTTCCCCGGGGACAGAATGTTATGTGCAACTATATATACTAGACTTGGGAGGGCATTGCAGAGTACACTGTAGTTGCTAACAAAGTTCAAAGTCGTATGGTTGCCTATGACTTGTGCTCCTGAGCTGCGGGCCTACCATACCATGCACACATTGTACTGTGTGTGTGCAGTAGTGCAACTGGTGTGCAATGCCCTCCCATGTCTAGTTGCCCGTTATTTGGCATTATGACAGGTTGTGTCACCCGTGACCGTTCTGCTCCCTGCTCACTCGCACACACACACACACACACACACACACACACACACACACACACACACACACACCATGTACCACACGCACGCAAGCACACGCACAGACACACACACACACACACACACACACACAACCAGCAGAGGAGGAAACTACATGTACTGGCGAGTGTTGATGGACATTGACTGCTAGTGGAGTCTGGATGTACGCGGTGTGCAAGAAGACTAGGAGGCAGCCGCGTTAGATGAGAAGTAGTTGTAGAAGTAGCAAGAGTCCATGATCCCCAGCGGGATTATGGGCTCTTGCCTTGGTAGTAGTATTAGTAGAGTTGAAGGAGAAGAGCAGATTGAAAACAGGATAAGAGATGTCACAGGCATAGCTACATGTATAATAGATTAACACAGCGAAATACAGGCCAGATGAACATGCGCAGCTAGGATGATGATGAAACACAAAGCAAAGACGGAGGAGAATGATTCTAAGATGTCCTGTAGGTAGAGTCTCCACTGATGGATACAAGCGACTACAAGCAGAGTTGCAGGGAGCGGATGAGATAGGGTTAAGTACGACAAAAGAAGAAAGGACATGCTCACACGCAAGCATGATACACACACACACACACACACACACACACACACACACACACACACATACACACACACACACACACACACGACTGCAAGAGACTGTATACACTATTATTGATACGTCGATCTGCACCAGTAAAGCAGACACGGTGCGCAGGACACAGGCAATGGGAGCGCGGCGGTGGAGACTAGTGCCTACTGGCCACAGGAGTAAATGAAGAAGAAGAGTGTACATAGTCACATCAGGTCATTGCTAACCACCCGCTTAGCTGCAGGCCAAGCAGGTGAGCACAAGTAAATTAACGGAATGCATGGCATGGGCGTGTGTGTCCACCTGACCAAGCCAAAGAAATACGGAGAAATGAACACCAAAGGAGAGTGGGGATAAAGCAACACAAAGGCAGCCACCAGTAAAACGCCACTGCAAGTGTCTACAGAAAGCACAAAAAGCACAAAAGCGTGCATGCACACACACACACACACACACACACACACACACACACACACACACACACACACACACACACGCATGCAAGAGTAAGGCAAGATGCTATGTACATACTTTCTGTCATGTACCCCGTCCCATGTGTGTGTGTGTGTGTGTGTGTGTGTGTGTGTGTGTGTGGGTGTGTGTGTCCCATATGGTGCAGTGGTATGTGCAGCGATTTCAATCGATAGATTGCGGGTTCGATTCCCGACGATTATGGTCACACACGTCTTTCTTCTCTTTCTCAGACTCTTCCTGACTTTTTCTTTCATTCTCCTGGGTGGTTACCAACAGCCAGTGCATGCCGGAGTATGTGGTGTGATGTGTGTGCGGGAAAAAATAAATAAAATAAAATGAAAAGACCAAAAATAGGGATTCACTGGCCAGAAAATGTCACTCCAAATAGCTGTATGTGGAGACCAGGCTGAATAGTGACGGTCAATTCTTCAGCCTTGCAAACTGGTTGAATGGTGTAATCCCAGCACAAGTTGCTATGGCTTCTGCCGTAGCATTGCTATCATCGCCTCTGGCGATGGGCGTCAAAGGTCAAAAGGTGTGTGTGTGTGTGTGTGTGTGAGTGTGGGTGTGCGAGAAAGAAAGAAAGAGAGAGAGAGAGAGAGAGAGAGAGAGAGAGAGAGAGAGAGAGAGAGAGAGAGAGAGAGAGAGAGAGAGAGAGAGAGAGAGAATGAGAGAGAGAGAGAGAGAGAGAGAGAGAGAAGAGAGAGAGAGAGAGAATGAGAGAGAGAGAGAGAATGTGAGAGAGAGAGAGAATGTGAGAGAGAGAGAGAATGTGAGAGAGAGAGAGAATGTGAGAGAGAGAGAGAATGTGAGAGAGAGAGAGAATGTGAGAGAGAGAGAGAGAGAGAGAGAGAGAGAGAGAGAGAGAGAGAGAGAGAGAGAGAGAGAGAGAGAGAGAGAGAGAGAGAGAGAGAGAGAGAGAGAGAGAGAGAGAGAGAGAGAGAGAGAGAGAGAGAGAGAGAGAGAGAGAGAGAGAGAGAGAGAGAGAGAGAGAGAGAGAGAGAGAGAGAGAGAGAGAGAGAGAGAGAGAGAGAGAGAGAGAGAGACAGTTATGCCGTGCTATCAGGAGTAGAGAGGTCGACAACAAAAGTTCGTACTTTGAAGTGAGATTTGACCGTTACGGCCTGGAGTAACGAAAATTCGTACAACATTCGTCAACTTTCGACGGAAAAGAGCTCAACAGCATCTATGTTCCTTGCAATTACCGTATTGTCACGAGGTCATAGATGACCCTACATACCGTCACACACTTGGAGGGTGCATGTCTGACTGTCAACAATTATTTCCTGCAGTCGAGGAAAAACTTCAAGTTCCCACTGTTGTGCAAGCTCTGAATCAACTCGGACTTGCGTAGATTCTTTCGTTGCCGCCTGATACGTCGAACGCTACGGAATTTAGTATCAAGAGTACATAACCTCCCAAGAGTGTGTTACTCAGGATACCCCTTCTATAGGGTCTACCAACGGCGAAAACTCACATCACATGGTGCAGTGTTGTGCGTTCCCAGCCAGTTTTTAGCCAGCAGTGGAGTAGTAAATAGCACTCCCTGACAGAAACCCATCCAGCTACATGTCTATGTGAGTCATCAGCTTGATCATGGCAGATATTTGGATTGCGCGCACGCCGGCCGTCGTTGTACATAGTGCGAAATGTCTTGGATCACGTCATGTGAGTTTTCACCGCCGGAGACCTCATACCGTATGTCCGCACCTATAAAGCCATGGAAGGATATTCGATTACAAAGCCAGTCTCAGTAATAAAGCCAGGGGCTTCATAAATGAAATGACATTTGAAGTATCTTTTGTAAAAAATGAAGGAATAAGTATTATACTAACAAACTTACAGCCCAGCAGGAAGGGTGGACAAGTGGATCTAGATTGAAATTTCTGTGTGGACTTTGACTTTTATGGCATGGTGTAGTGGGCGAGTCATTTTGCATCAAATAGCTAGGAAAGCAGCGGTGTTTCGAATATAAAGTCATGGCTTTACAGGCGCTGACATACGGTATGCAGAGTTACACACTCTTGAGAGCTTATTTACTTTTGGTAGTACATGTGTGCGCAACCTCTCTAGTTTTAAGCCTGCCGTTTAAGCGACATTACGGTCAGAGAGATACAAGAAGAGACGTCCAGTATGGATTCACTAACCATCATGGTGCTAGGCTGTCATCGTCATCATTCATCAATGCACGTCTTGACGCTGCTCACTATTTCTGAAACAGCATCCTGCATGGACAGCCAAGAGAGAAGGGAATTGTTAAACTCACACACTCACAATATGCGCACAGTTATTTAAAGCAATAGGTATATCCTGGCGTGTGAATACAGTGTCCAGAAGTCAGAGCACAGCAGATCTGCACAGGGTAGCGGTGAAAACTGCACTGCACGTCCAAGGAATCTGATGCTATTGATGACATCAATTCGCAGCACCAGGTCATCTGTTATAGCGCAGTGAAACTTCAGAACCACCAAAGGACACGTAAATCAGGAATGAACATTAATATTTGTTAACTCCACGGTTCGCGCGAGACTCGGTTCAACCAAATTTTCCGCATCCGTAGGAACGCCACCACCCTCAAGGATCAAGGTGCAGACGCAGCTCCTAAAGCGGTGGATGGAACAGTATCCGACGAAAAGAACACGTTTGTTTAGAATCACAAAATCCGCTTTTAAGTTCGTGTACCTTCTCCGTTCGCGAACAGGAAAGCAAACTTTTGCATTTCTCGTCCCAAAAAAGGAGTCAGCACACAAAGCATGGATTCGTCCCAGGACAGTCATAAATTTACTACGTTGTACTGTCGATACATGTGCACAACCTGTCAACACCATGGGAGTGCAAATTCTGTTTGCTGGCCCTCTACGAAATGGAAAATTCGTCACCGAGCTCAACTTTCCTTGGTGTGCGAACCAGAACACGAAATTCGCCTTGCTAAACCTCCAAGTCCGAGGTATCGAGTATACAGAACTAGCATCGCACAACAAGCTCACCTATCTTGATAAACTACAACTTACAATTGGCTTGTCTTCGACTATGGTGTTGATGATCTTTGAAGCAGCAGGACACAGGCTGCTCAGCGGGCACGAGTAGAGGGAGAGTAGTTCAGCACGACTGTAGGCTACGCGTGTCCTGGTGGACAGCACATTTGCCGAGCTTGCCATGGAGCGCGCGTTACAGTCTGTCACCAACAGGTATGCACACACACATACGAGACACACAGCTATAAGCTATTGGCAACAACCCCCTCCCCTCTGAAAGATTCACTTCTAAATGGCAAATCCCTGTAGGATATGCAGCCTATGTGCTAGTCAGATGTTCCAAGAAAGAAAGCAAACATGCCACATGCACACACAGAAGACACTAACAAGAACTACATGTAACTACAGCTATAAGAACTACTTCAAAGTAATAGCAATTTGAGCTATCTAAGCTATCTCAGCTATTCATCATGGCCAATACTGCCACACCAGCACGATAGAAGTACTTCAGTAAGTGAATATCATAGAGTACTGTTGACCCCCTCCCTCCAACGCCATGCTGCTTCCCAGCTGGTTTTTGGCAGGGGGCAGGAAATAGATCAAGGCTTCTCAGGTGCAGTACTATTTCCAACTACACGAAAGATCAAACTTGCCGTGCTCGATTGTGCACATCTTTTTGTCCACAGGCATACCCGCACTGCACTGGATAGCGTACAGTCGTGCATGCGTCGGTTAAACACCGTATTTTGATGCATGCGCTGAAGTCTTTTCACGGGTAGAAATTCGACAGGGGGCGGACCAACGGCCCATTGAGCATTTTATGTCACCGTACACAGGATCTACGGGTATTTCAGGCTGCGTTTACATGAGAAGTTTCAACCAGTGTTGAAAGTCTGTGCGGTGGAAAATAAAGGTGGGTATTTACATCAAGATTGTTGACCCAGCCGAAGTACTGATATGCCAACAAAAGTCCATTTCTCTAGACTGGTATGGTCGCGCGACTACTTTCGCGGGGAAATTCGGATCTGCAATGCCATTCAGTCCTAACGCGAAGTACGCATATGTATGGCAGTACGATATCTCAACGATTTCAAACCCCTCCTAGGGGGAGGGTTGGAATCAACCCGGGCCAAGCGCAATGCGTCATGTAAACAATCCAGCCAATTTGTGTTCATGGCAGGTTGAAACTTGACACGGGGGCTGAAAAACCGCAAGCGCAGACTCAATGCCTGCGATAGAATAATGAGCATCACTTTCCATCTCACTCACACACCAATTAATCTGCCTGGACAATTGAATTAGAACGCTTTGTTAGCCCAGGACAACATTCACTGCAGCTCTAGTATTAAACGTTATAATACAATGCAAACTACTCTAACCGGCGGCGTTTGTAGAACAGTTCAGTTCAGTATTCTTTTCTGAAAGGCGATCTTCAATCTGAACATGACCATATATGTACACACACGCACACACACGCACACACATGCACACACATGCACACACACACACACATGCACACACACACACACACACACACACACACACACACACACACACACACACACTTGCACACACACATATGTACACACATGCACACAAGCGGGCATGTAGTGGAAAGACGGGAAGAAAAAAAAGCAAGTCGAGGGCGGAATGGCCGGGTATCAAACTACAGTCCATTTCAAAACTATAGACGCGTAGGGTTTTTGAAATATTTCAAATTTGGCTGGAACTTTTTGAGAATAGTTTTCGGAATATTGCTCAGGACCGCTCCACAATTACTCTCATATAGTTTCTAAACGATTGGATAACAGACGCCCAATTTGGAAAAATGTATGCACAAAGTGATCACAGATTTTATGTGGTATAGATGCTGGTATAACGGTTTTTGCCTAGGTACGCGTCTATAGTTTTGAAATGAACTGTACAAAGTCCAATGCCAGACTGCAACAACAAAGACAAGTACCAAATTGTAAGAAAGAGAAAGACGTCCACACAGAGTACAATACAACAGATAGCACACAACACTACACATGACCGGAGGAAGGAGACTACATGTACTTCGATTGGTGTCAGATGTACCTACAGAAGCTTGGAACATATTGCAATATAACTAGACGGCATGCAATGCTGCTACATGTGCACGAGTAAGCATGCACACAAGCAGCTCTCATCACACAAACCGTTAACAGAATGTTCCGAATTCTGGAGTGCACGTCGTCAAGCAGCGCTTGGCTGCCAGCCGTGACATTTTGGATAAGAGCATAAAGATTCCCCGTTTGAATGTCTAAATCGAAGCACAAACAATGCCGCAGACACACACACACACACACACACACACACACACACACACACACGCACACACCCACACACACAAGCATACATGCAGAAAGAGTAAGCACATGAAAGTAGATAAAAAAATTCATTTCTTCATTACTTCAAGACGATACTTGACCCACATGTAGTGCATTGGAACTCGTGCCAGATGGGTCTATCCAGTGCCTTCGGAGCAAGCGCTTGCAGGTCGGGGCTCTACACGGTCAGTACACGAAAAGTACAAATCTGCCTGCATTTTGCAAATGCACAAATACAAGCAAGACTGCATAGTGCATACTGAACAAGACACGGCGTACACACGACTTTACTCTTACCCTGCAGCACACTGGTCGGCAAAGCAAACTTGACTTTTTGGCCTTCATCCATGAGCATAGCACCAGCTATGGCATTGCACTTGCCAAGGTTCACCAGCCGGTAATCGTCAACCTGCACTTACAAATATCAATACAATGGAATAGCAGCAGCAGCAACAGCAGCAGCAACCACTACTGATCAGCAACTAAATTGCTTCCTAAAATCCCAAGTCTCTTCTTTCTTTTGATGAAAATACCAAAAGGCGAGTACAACAAAGCTCTCTCCCTCTCCTCCTCACCCCCCCCCCCCTCTCTTTATAGGAAAGGGGACTAAAGCCAGTTGACAACGCAATTGCCATTGTTCGCCAAGAAAACATACTGGGACTGGTTAGCAGAACACAGGAACACGCACTGCACCGGCACTTACTACTTACCGAGGGCGACCGGACAAGTGCACTTTTCGACGGCGGCTGTTGCTTTTGCTCTTGCTGTTGCACCGACTGCACTGGCCTGGCTGGCTCTGGTGGTGATGCTGCAGAAGCCACTGCTGCCATTGCTGCAGGGGCAATATCTGCTGATTGCCGACGAACTGACACGGGTCTGCCAGCAGGCACAGTGGCATGAGAACTGAAAGTCGAGCTTCTATTGGATGACAATGGAACTGGTGTCACGGTAGTGACTGCTGCAGCTGCTGAAGTTGTGGCCACGACAGGTGTTGCGGTGGTGTTGAGAGGTACCTGGCTACTGCTGGCCTCTGTTAGAGCAGCAGCAACAGGAGCGGCAACAGGAGCGGCAGCGGCAGCAGCAGTCCCAGTATCAAAAGAGAGACTAGTGAATCGGAGGTTTGTTTCGGAAATTTCGGAAGTTGAAAATGTGGGCAAGGAGCCACGGACCACAACTCGTCCCCTGCCACGGCCAGATTGGTGGGAGGCATTAGGAGACTGAGAGACACGACCATTCGACGCAAACACAGAACGGGATAGTTCGTTCAGCGAGATCGTGTGGGTAGTGGTACCGGTAGCATTGATAATCGTGGTGCTATGTGCACCGTTGTTGTTGGTAGTAGTGGTAGTGTTTGCAGTGCTGTTGCTGCTGCCATTGATAGTGTTTGTGCTATCAGTGTAGCTGCTGGCATCTGGACTGCTGCTAGCAGGAGTGTTGGAGCTAGCATTACTGACGAGGGGTAGA
Source organism: Sycon ciliatum (assembly GCF_964019385.1). Lineage (NCBI taxonomy): Eukaryota > Metazoa > Porifera > Calcarea > Leucosolenida > Sycettidae > Sycon > Sycon ciliatum. The sequence goes on from NC_088643.1 coordinate 48,068,351, forward strand.
CCGCCTGGTAGAGAAGAGGATGCTGCACGTGATCGGATACCACGCCCGATTCCTGGAACTACATGTACACACACACACACACACGCACACAAACACACACACACACACACACACACACAAACACACACACGTGCGCACACACACGGATGCAAATGCGCACGTGTACACACAACACATGCGAGAGACACACCATGAGAGTCCGAGATACGCTCACAGAAAAATGGCACACAAGAGAATCTGCGAAATCATTCAGCCCTGGGTTGGCTCAATCTAATGCCCGGTATAGCATGCACAGGTAACTGTGATCAGTAAGCTTTTTACTAAGTTTTCAGTAGTGTACATTCCCACTCACGGGCACATGGTTTCCACTGATCAGTCGGCAACATGGTCTACAAAGTACAAGTGATCTACTTCAAACTTGCAACTTGACTTCAGCTTGCAAGCGAGGCATATGCCGGTCATGGATTACAAGAACTGTCATCAGCAGCAAATGTGACTGGCAGGTAGTCAAGTCAAATGTGTTGAACTCCATAGTGCTACTTACAACACGGTCCATTGCGCAAAGAGATACAGCAATGCTTTGCACCGACACAGGAATTACGCAAGGTGCAACAACGACACCCAACGTGTGCAAAGCAAGCTCACGCGTAACAGGACTATAGGATAGTTGCAAAAAGCAACGTTTCACGCTGCTCGCACCATGAGTCCAGCACAATAACGTACGGTCTATCTCATTGTTCTGAACTTTGCACAGCTGCATGGCATGTTAAAAGTTTGACCACTGCACTTGGTGCAATTCACAAATTTCTGCTAGTGCGACAATCAACACACTTTCCCGCCAGGAAGCTGGAAAACACTGACAGGCAACTAAGAGTGATGCTTCGTATGCTTGAGCGCGTACTAATAATTGCCGGCACGCATATCTCACATAACTAGTTCATAATATGCCTCAGGGTGGCCAACAAGACTCTTTCACTGTTTCTCTCACCCCCCCCCCCCCCCCCCCCCCTCTCTCTCCATACGAGTATACCCCAGAAACATTCTATTCAGACATACCAATGCTGACTGTGTGAGTGTGCGGTGCACTAATCAGAAACATTCTATTCAGACATACCAATGCTGACTGTGTGAGTGTGCGGTGCACTAATCAGAAACATTCTATTCAGACATACCAACGCTGACTGTGTGCGTGTGCGGTGCACTAATAGAGCCGGCAGGGGAGCTCAGACGCTTTCCAAGCACATTACAGCTTGTAGTCGCTGCAAAGTGATAAAGGCAAGCACACCAGCAGCCAAATATTTATCACGGACACATAAACAATAAACATTGAAGTCCCTGGGACCATTACTAGCATGCCAATTTACGTGTCAGTTTTGAAGGGGGGGGGGGGGGGGGGGGGAGTGTGTCAGTCCTCTATGTATTATTTTGCTTGGGCATCGCATAGAATGAAACTTGAGTTGCAAGCGAAACCTGGTTCAGCATTCTTTGTAAGGAAGTTCTATCCATTGTGGTGTTGAGCTCCATGGGGACAGATGGATAATTCCACTATGTGTCTCTTGTTCTTAACTGGCTAGTAAGAACACGTCATAAACTGTGAGTAGACTTGCACATATATGCACTGGGTCCTTCATGCCCAACTACTGTAGAAGTGAATGCTTTGAGAGCTGTAGAGGTGATCGGTGGTATCAGTACATGGACAAACAGACTTCGCCCTATCCTACGACTACATTAGATGCATTGACCTTGCCAAATACATCAGGCACTAAACTGTCATTAACCGACTAACTCAAAAGATGCACATGCACGTGCACGTGCACACACACACACTTCAGTACACACTTCACAGGGGCGTAGCACCCGCTACGACTGGTACGACCATGGCCGTACCACTTTTCGAAAAGTGCGGTCCGTCCGGAACGTGCAAAACCGTAATAAAAAAAATCAGGATCCATCAATGCATATGCGCAGACTTTGACCTTTTTCTAGACTCGTACTCGTAGATCTGTTGTGCATCTGCAGTCGTACTGAGTACTGTATACATGTACTCGACTGCGCACTGCGCCAGAAGTAACCCAGAACGCAGGATTTTGTGTCTTTTTTACAAAAATTTCCCGGGGGCGGACCCCCTCCAACACGGCCTTCGGTCGTACCACTTCCAAAACCCCTCCTACGCCCCTGCTTCAGTACACACACACACACACACACACACAATCGGGACCCACTCGTTTACCTTACCTGAGCTACTGACTTGGACATGGTGGGTGTGCGGAGCAGTTTGCTGTTTTAGAATTCTTCTGCTGACACCGTTGACAGAATCAGCGCATGCTGAAATGGTACCGGAAATGACACAATGACAAAAAAGAGCGAGCAGATTGTACATGTGCAATTGGACAGTGGCTACTGTTCCTACACCGCCTAATATGTCTCCCCTGGAAACCGGATTGTGGGAACGCGGGGGGTCAACGATATTAAGAGAGTTACTACATGCACCGTAACATGTTTACGGTGCATGTAGTAACTCTCCAGATGGTCCAACTCCACATAAACCCCTGCCATGCTATCATTCTCTGAATAGCATTATACATTTTCGTGATGTAATGACTGTGCACAAAGCCTCATGGCGTATGGCCCACCTCGCATCTCCAAGGCCTGCTTAGAGTAGGTTAACATTAGGCATTTGTACACTCTCTGGGCCAGGGAGTAGTAAAATACATAAACACCGTTTAGTAGTAAAAATGCAGTATGTACTTTACGCCTTAAAAACCTATTACTGTAAAGCGACAAACTTTCGCGGCGAACAAATTTAGCATTTTCATAAATTGGGCTGGTTTACGATGAGAAACTTTTGCGATTCTATCTCTTCAGTCGGATCTTGTACTGTCTACAATCAATGTACAGAGGGGTTTGCGGCGATTTATATTCGCGAATGTGTGATGGTCGTGAAAATAGCGAAATTTAATCTCTAGCGAAAGTTTCTCGCTTTACAGTATATAAATATTGAAAGAAAATAGTGAGCGCACTCATACCACGACACCCATTGAACCATATTGACGTTCAAATCCTTCAATATTGTTCCATTGGTGCCGTTACATTTATATTTCTTTCGATATTTTACTACTCTCTGCTTTGGACTGATGCAATCTTCACTCTACCAAGAGTACATGACGAATGTGCGAAGCAAAATTCTTGGATTACATCATTTTAGCAATGCAGTGCGTACATGTACAAGCAGTATTTAATTTAAGCAGCTCTCCTGGTACACAACTGCGTTCACTTGTTAGGTACAATGTACACGTACATATGGATGCAGCTAATGGGGTCGTTCTCGGCACTTGTGCCAGTGGTTGTGAGACTTATCCACTCACCCCCACCGTTAGGCGCTGCATCTGCCGCTAGGATTTACCGGGTGGTAGCGGCCGTCGTGAGTTCCCTTCGGGAACGGACACGATAATTTACTTTTTTTACTTTACACGTACATATTATAATGTATGTCACTTCTTCCACTTACAAAAACAACATGTTTTACAGCATGGCTTAATTCGAACATGCCGCTTAATTAGAAGTTTCCCCCAGGACCGATTTCTATCAATACGATTTCCACATAACAATTTCAGATAAATCGAACCTCAAACCGGGCATGTGCAGTCCCACAGAATCCACGTGCATAGAAAATGTGTGGGATTTGTGCTGATAATTCGAAGCTAGCAAAGCCTAATTAGAAGTTAACAGTACACTCTACAAGGCAGTTCAGTGTTCACAAAATCCCTGCCTTAGATGCATAGCGCAACTCTGCGCAACAATGCGAGCATTTTGAGTTTTCGACATATATGTAACATGACTGTACACATGGTACATGTACATGTATAACGTGTCATGAGTACATGTTTGCATAATTAGAATTTCCGGATAATTCCAAGTTTTTCCCTGGCATTATGAGGTTCGAATTATCAGGATTTCACCTGTGCTATGGTAGGGTGTGGCTGTGCTGCAGGGTACGGGTGTGTTGTGGTGTGTGTGTTGGAGAGAGAGAGAGAGAGGGGGGGGGGGGGGGAGGGAGAGAGAGAGAGAGTGTGTGTGTGCGCGCGCGCGGCGTGTGTGTGTGTGTGTAACTATTCGTGCACCACTACAGTACAGAGGTGAAGGACGTGCACAATCAATCCAGCACTGCACTGAGTGTGTGTGCTGTCAAGTGCATCCTGTCATGTCCACAGTCCGGTCTTGGTTGTTTTGACAAGCTGGCACTTTACTTATGATGATGTTATGTGCGTGCACACGCACATGTACATGTAAGTAGTACAAGACAAGTACAAGACTGGGTTCAGTAGGGCCATGATTGGCATGAATACAAGGCTGGGTTCAGTAGGGCCATGATTGGCATGAATACAAGACTTAGTCCACGCCGACCGCAAAACAAAAACATGTGGAACGTGAGAAATGTGCCAAAAACGTATAAAAAACCAATTTCCAATTCCGACAGTAGACTTTAGTGCATAATCCTATGTGAGCGTGGTCGAGGCATGAACTAATACTTTTCGTATACCATGAAAACACACAAGAGGACGTCAAAGCCATAGTCACATGTGTAACCCGGACAAGTATGATTCTCAGTCGGGAACATGAAAACATAGTCTGTTTGTAAAACAACTTGCGCAGCCATTCAAAACTATTGCTATTGGACAGCAATATAATTATGTTATAATAATAATCTAATAATCTGGATACACTGTACATTCAAAAGCGAATACTAGTAACGGCCGATAGGCTGAAAAACAACTAGCAGTCCACAATGAATCAACTCACTTGCACTTGATGCCGCCACGGGTCGCCGCAGACTGATATTGGGTTGTTGAACAGTTGTCATTGCAAGAAAATAATATTTTTGAAAGGTCAGGAGATGAACGTGGCCTCACTCGCCGAATGCTGCTTGGCAACGTGGCCCTCTACAGTATAGTAAAGATGGAGTGTTGCATCTGCATTCCGATTGTGGAAACAGGCAGTCAACTCGGGAGGCTCTCACATCAAAACATCCTGAACTGCCCAGCTATGCCCTTTCCTCCCGCAGGCCGGCCTGAACTGAAGCAAGACAGGGTACTAGTATTTACAAGGAAGGTTCTTTTTGCTTTCAGGTGCACTCTAGACTCTTGTGCCACTGTACTACATGTGTAGACGTCTCACGACCGACCGTGAACCATCGACCATGTGCACATGTGAGATGACAAATCAGTTTTTTTTGTCACAGTGTGTACACGTTGACGGGATTGCATATATCGGGCGACTGCAGAGCAGAGATCACGCATGCACGCAGGGATCTAGGGCCAAGGCTACAGCTCAGGGCCAGGGTACTAGGGTGTACTCTGACCTCTGAACTTTGTGAGCCCTGTATATACGGCTATATGCTTATACGGCCATACATGTATTACAGTGTATTATAATTATTTTGAAATTAATTTGAAATTTCTCACTTTTACTTATTATTATTATTATTAAAAAGCTTCCGTGGAGATAAAAATGTAATCAACGCAATAAATAGAGTAAGCTTTAGATCAGATCAGATCAGATCATTTACATTTGTAGATCAGTAGTTCCAAGAGTCCATAACCCCCCTCTTGGTAGTTCTCGTTTGTGGTTGCATGGTAACTTTCTAGTGGTGAATTTATCGCATCTGTTGTCACCTGATATCGTTGAATGGTGTAATGTTTCTTCAGCTCTCATTTTATCGCGCTAGTTAGGGTCTAAATTATTACTTGCATTGTGCGTATATATATTGAGTTAAGAGCTTTTGTTGATTTGCCAGTAATCCTCTGATGAGATGGCGACGAAAAAGTTTAGGAACAAGCTTCTTTATTTACATGAAAACAAGTTTTGCTTATGGTGTTTGTACTGAGTGCGCAGCTTACTCTATTTATAGCGTTGATTATTATTATTATTTAAATTTTGAATAAATAGAAAAGGCCGTTATTACCATGGCAACCTAACTAGAATTTCTCCTATAATATAGCCTATATCCATTTCTACTGACACGTACGTACATGTATATGGCCAAGTAGCACCTCATTTTGCAACATACTAGTACCGTATTTCCGCAAATAAAAGGCCGTCCTCGTATACAACGCCTTCCTCGTTTACAAGGCCGGGGCAGGGCCCCAGGGCGCGATTGAAAAAATAAAAGACCGTCTCCGATTAGAAGACCGGGCCTACTAAATGAGTCTTTGTTCTTGTGTTAAAAATGGAAGACCGTGCTCAAACTGTGGAAAAAATAGAAGACCGTGCTCAAACTGTGTAGAAGAAAATGGAAGAACGGGGGTAAAACTGTGTGGCGAGAAATAGAAGACCGGGGTCAAACTGGGTTGAAAGAATAAAAGACCGTCCTCGAATACAAGACCGTCCTCGATTATAAGGCCGGGTTAAGGGCGAGGTTGAAAAAATAGTAGACCGGCCTACTATTTGTGGAAATACGGTACTCCCCTTCCACCCAGTGCACAATCAGAGGCCCAAACGCGGGATGCCAAGGAAAAATCCATTACATGTACCTACACGGCAGGATAGTTCCCTGCCGCTGTCTGCCGTTCCGCCTCTGACATCGGTGTTGGACGGGCTTGAGCTTAGCAGCTCTTTAGAGGTGCGTGCGGAACCGCCATTGGTGCAGCCCTCGGGTGTGCCTAAGTCTGTGCCGCTGGGTGCTTTGCCTGGGGCTGTGCCTCGAGTGGTGACAGCACCTCTGCCTCCCCCTGACCCTCCTCCTTCGAGGTCTGTGCTGATGGGGAGCACCCGTGGCGCCGGAACCAGAGCTGGATTCAACAGAAAGACCAACAACCATGGCTGCAACAACAACACCAGCTTCACATCCAACAACAACACCAGCTTCACATCTAACAACAACAGCAACTAATCCACAAAACAAAGCAGCAAATGACAGACCACGCAGATCTACAGCAGATTACAACCGGACCTATGAATTCACGGCAAACATACAAAGGTTGGTTGGTTGGTTCGGAGAGGACGACGACTAACACGAAGGCAACGGCATTTACGGCTGGCGTTGATGGTGAAGGTGAGACGCAGGACGATGCAAGTGAGGAGGAGAGTCAGACCGGTGTGGAGGATGGAGCAGGTTCTGGTTTGAGCAGTGAGGGAGAAGGTGAGATGAGTGAGGGTGATAGTGAGTGTGTGCGCGTGAGTCGAGATTATTATTATTAATATTATTATTATTATTATTATTATTATATATTTTGCTTATTTTGCTTATTATTTTTTTATTTTTTTATTGGGAACACAGCCCTACAAAGAGACATGTGGAGACAAACACAAGACAAGACACAGGGGATGTAGGGACGACGTGCCGATGTACAGGGAGCAACTCGACCGACCAGGGGTCTCGGCGAGTCGGCGTTAGCGTTGCAACCTGGCATCGAAAAAAAGGGGGGGGGGGGTTGCATGGTCAGGTAGCAAAAATAATAATTTGGTGCGAGAAAGGGGCGCTAGTATTGCACCAAATAATATAAATACGTGTAATGACTAAACCAGAAGGGAAAATGAAGAAAGAGAACAATAATCATAACAAGCAAGTACTAGTAGAGAGGTAAATACTAAATGGGTCTCAATATCATCGTCACAGGTACTGTGTGGACCACAGCCATCTCTTTCGGATTAGATCCTTACATACGTTGACCTTGAAGGTTTGGAGGCGTCTTGAATGAGGCTCGTGAAGCAGGAGGTCCGCAGGCAGGTTGTTCCAGGGTGTGATGGCGAAGAAGGGGAAGGATCGCAGGAGGTAGTCAGGGGCTGTGCGAGGGGGTGTCCACTTCAGCTGAAAGGCATGGTGCGTCTGACGTTTTTGCCGTGTGCACATGCTAGCTACGGTAGGGGCTTGGTTGGTGGCAGCATGGCCTTTACCTGGGGAGGCCCTGGAATGTAGTGCAGCTTGAACAAGTATGACAGGGCTGCCACCATCCGACGAAGCTGAAGACTTTGGAGGATGGTTCCAGGTCCCAGGAAATGCAGGGCACGTTGCTGAACCTTGTCCAGCTAGGCCATGTTAGTTGCGGCTGCGCTCGACCAGGCCAGTGGGGCATATTCAAGTAGGGGTCGCACGAATCCCTTGTAGACCGTCACTCGACCATGGTCGTCCAGGATGGGTGCTGCCTTTCGTAGGAAACCCAGCCTTTGGGAGGCGCGCAGTGCAACACTGCGAGTGTGCGCTCTGTAGGAGAGAGTAGGGTCGAGCATGACTCCCAGCAGCTTCAGGGTATCTGTCTCCTGGAGTGCTTCACCTCCAAAGGTGACTGGTGGAGTGCAGGGGGAACGTGCTTGCGATGTAGAGTCATGCGCTGTGTCTTGGCTGGCTCGAAACAGATACGCCACTTGCGGCCCCACTCCTCAAGACTGTTGAGGGACCCTTGGAGGGAGGCGGTGGACTGTTGGAGATCGTCAGTTGGCTGTACTAAGCTGTAGAGTGTGGTGTCGTCTGCAAAGCTGCTCAGCTGCGTTCCTGGAGTTAAACATTGTTCAATGTCACAGGTGTATAGAAGGAAGAGGCTGGGTCCTAGGATGCTGCCTTGGGGGACACCAGCCTGGATGGGTTGAGCATCTGACGTCTGGCCTCCAACCACAACGCGGATGTTTCGGTTGGTGATTATAATAGTGTTACCCAACAGGGCGTTGCCTTTTTGCTGGGAACCCTAAATCATAAGTAAATGTGACTTTGTGAGAGCGCGAAACAAAGCAGGCTTGGAATCCCTGCAATTTCGCCGTATCTTCATTTCTCTGGTTGTTTTATTTAAGGTGGCAGCCTGGTAGTAAAATCACTGAAAAATCGAATTTGTAAATTCATATCGAGTGCTACATCAGTTGAAAGAGCATGAACAGCTGCAAAATCTCTGAAAATTTGGTCTCGATCGGACCAGCCGTTCAAGAGTTATGGCCTAAAATGTGCCCTTGCAAGGACAGATTTTTTTGTTGCACGCTGTCATTTGTTGGCAGCACTGTATTTGAATGTGAGCAGACCGTGCGCAACTTGTCGTATCATGGAAATACGCGAAAGTGTGCAGAATTTTGCTCCAAGTCCAAAAAATCACGTTTTTAGCCACGAATTGGGCTGCACGAGTTTTGCCAGCACCCTCGTGACGTTGCAGATATGTGGCTTGATTCTTGTAGTTGACGTTGATTGAGTGACTTTGGCAAATTTGAGTCGTGTCAAGAAATCAGGTAGGATTCAGTACTAGGCAGTAGTGGAACGAGAGTGGTAGTCTTTGCCGATTTTGGAGGGTATCCTAGATTCGGTTTGAAGCGCTGTGGAAATGGCTTGCAGTGGAGGTCCCGGCACTGGATGTTGTATCAAAGGTACGACCTCGTAGCACGCCCTGAACCTAAACAAATTCAAAAATTGACTTGGGTCTGTGGGAGTCTGTGACAGAACGCCCCCTCCTGCCGTTGTGACAGATTCCAGGGCCACGTTGAAGGGCCCTATCCCACCAGTGACCACCCATGGCTGCTTCTGGACGTTTTTTAGGTTTGGATCCTGCGCACGGACAGAATTGGCTAGAAAATGTGAAAAAATTGTAAATGTATTTGTTTGGCTTCTGGGTGGCTCGCCAACCGTGGCACTATGCCGGAATTTTGAGTTTTTCCGGCCTGTAAAGCCTGTCAGTGAGGCGCAAGAACTTTTAAATCATGTCCAGAGGGCCAGCATAGTGGCAGGAGTGTGTGGTGCAATTTTCACTAAAATCCATTGAGAGACACCAAAGCTACGGTCAATTGAATGCCATATGAAATTTAGGACCAGGCTGCTACCTTAGTACATCAACTTCCACCACCCAGACTATCTCTCTTGCTTTGCGATTACCATCTCACGTAGTGCCCGTAGGCCCCAAAAGCTCATTTTTAACTCACATGGCCGCATTTTCTCATGTCTCTTCCTACAGAAAACTGGTGCACTTTGGAATTGTCTCCCAGCCCGATTGACAACTTTAGATTCCCTAACAGAATTCAAGCGTCATTTACGTATTTACATTGCAAAGTATCAGTTCGACTGCACTGGTAGTGGTATCCCTTTGATGTGCAATCATTGATTTACATGTACACTGCTTGTTCTTTCACTGTATCTTTTGTACAGCATCTCTCTGTTTCCGAACTCATTTTGCACATTTTCTCTTTGTCCCAACTCCAATGTTCATTGTATATACACAAATAGAAGATCCCCCCGATAGGCGTCAGCCAGGCGACAAGATGGAGGCATCGCATTCCACCTACCTGTCGGCACCAAGATACGCAATGGAATGGAAACCATACCGGGAGTAAATACTTGCCCTATCAAAATTTTGTAGTTGAAGACACCACTGCAGCTGTACTTATGGTTGATAAATATGGTGGTAAAGACACACCTGGCAATATGGCGGTAAACACACGCCTGCCCACACACGCTCTCTAGGCTGCAAAGTTCTGGCACAGAGCTCTCCTTCTCACCACCACCACCATCAGTTCGCGCCTGGCGCCTGGTCGATGCATGGCTACCGCCAGCCATGCATCGACCAGGCGCCAGGCGCGAACTGATGGTGGTGGTGGTGAGAAGGAGAGCTCTGTGCCAGAACTTTGCAGCCTAGAGAGCGTGTGTGGGCAGGCGTGTGCTTACCGCCATATTGCCAGGTGTGTCTTTACCACCATATTCATCAACTATCAAAATTTTGATAATAATAATAATAAAATTAATACAATAGTACGAAATAGAGGTTGCGACTTCGGCGATGATTTTGTTTAGAAATGGGTTTGCTCCCACACTGGTGTTCTCACCGTCCAGGAGCGATAACTGACTCACGCTGCTATCTGGTGTTCACGAGGTGTTTGTCGCGTTGGAAACGGATTGTCTCTGTAAGTTTGTATCCCTGGTGATGTTTGTGCCTGGACAGTGGTGCTCTTCAGGCACAATCTTCCTCAGCCTACTCAAGCTCAACTGATGAGGGGTGAATTCCCCGAAACACTGTGCATTGAGCAGGGCCCAGGAGTGGCGCTTTCTTGCAGGTTTGCCGAGTCGAAGGTTCGATGGACTTCTCGTGTTCTCTGGATGGCAGTCATGAGTCTAGTCAGTCAAGTGTCAAGTCGTCGGCGGAATAGCGCGAGCTCCAGTGTGGGAGCAAACCCATTCCTAAATAATATATACAATGTTACACACGTAACATGTCCATTCGTGCAAAACTCCTTCTGCAAGTAACGTTAGACTGTTGTCATTTTGTGGCACAGCTATTGTAGCTGCACGTAGAACTAGAAAAAGGTGGCCGCTCCAAACGTTTGAGCTCGCGCTTCCTAGATCCTGCCGACTGACCGACAGACACTCGACTGACTCGCGACTGCGTCTGGAGCACACGAGAAGAAGGCCGAGCCGCCCACTCGGCAAACCTGCAAGAAAGCACGACTCCCTGCTCAAACGATGCTCTTCAGGCACAATCTTCCTCAGCCTACTCGAGTCAAGTAATTAGTTCAACCAAGAGTACATAACGGCCCGGTGGGTTATGACTCTTGGTTCAACTGATGAGGGGTGAATTCCCCGAAACACTGTGTGTAGAGCAGAGCAGAGAGCAGTACTTTCTTGCAGATTTGCCAAGTACTAGTAGACGGATCAGCCTTCTCGTGTGTTCCAGACGGCAGTCAAGTGTGTCAGTCAGTCAGTCGGCAGGAAGCGCGAGCCCCAATGTTTGGAGCGGCCACCTCCTGGCTCCTTCTACCGCCGAACTCATGACATCTCAGTTCGTACACTGAGCTGCACGTACAATACGGTACATACGAAATGGGATTCATTCGAATCATTGACGATCACTCATTGTGTGATCAGTGGGACTCGCCACTGGGCTATTCTAGAGGCAAGGAGTCAGGTGTCTACACAACTCCCAGCCCGTGGGCCATGACCGATCCTTTGCCACATTCACAAGTACATGTAGTTGCAACTCGGGACGTAATGTACTCGTACTTGCGACTGGGGAAGGTTCTGAGGTGTACGTGTAAGCACACACGACATGGCAACACGTGTAACGGGCTTGGATAATTGATAAGTGGACCATGGTGAACGGTCAGACTACAGAAAGTTGTGACTATTATACTCTAGATTGCGAGACGCTAAAGAAGGAAAGACAGAGGCTTTGAAGGTTGAAAGCAGGCATGCTTGTCCATGTTCTACAGGTACGGGTGGAGTACAATGGAGAATGTTATAATAGAAGCCTTGCTTGATAGTTCAACATGTTTTCGATTTCGACAGCATGTTACAAGGCGAGGACGCACAATGGAGAAGAAGAGAAGAGTAGGCGTGCGGATAGAGTCGTGGGTGCATGGCTACACTTCCTAAGGCATCGCTAGAATAGTGGGAAGCAATAGCTGTTATGCGTGAGATGGTGAAGAAAAGAAGGTCACGCGGTGACAGCTATGCAGAGGAAGCCGGGAAGGCAGTGGAAGCCGGGAAGGCAGTGGAAGCCGGGAAGGCAGTGGAAGCGAGATATGAGAATGGTTGAGGCTGCGACTTTCGCTCCCTCTCCGATGATAACGAAGTCGTGTTCAGCGAATATAAATCAAACTAACAACAGCTCTAGTAATCTAGCTCTCCACGACGAAGCGAGTCGACTGTATGCGGTCTATCGGACCGACGAAGCTCCACTGCGCATGCGCCAGATCGGAGCATAGCGTGGCATGCATGCGCCTTTTCATGCACCAGCCACCCAACGGATGAAGAGGCATAATGACTAATGTTATACTGATAGTGATACTCTCCAAGGACCACAGTCACGAAGCTTTCAGGAATCCTCGAGCCTCAGTACAACGGATGGCAATGAACATTCGACTTGTGCTCGATCGTCTCCTACTAACTTTATTACTTGAGAACGGTTGAGAACTTTGAGAACTTTATTACTACAATCATGATGTCAATGTACCCATGGTAACCGGTGGTATTAGATTTAGATACACTCGCACTTGTATGGAATCGCGAAAGGAGGTGTCAGCAGCTACATGTAGCTCGCTTGTTGCTTTTGCGCTTTTGATGTGAGCATATTATCTACACAATGTGATACTTATTGTCATGACAATAATTATTAGATCTACATGTCCACGGCCGGACGGTAACATCAGGGAGTCGTTTATACGACTCCCTAGCCTAGGCCCTGATCTACACGGACGGAGCTCAGCACAAGTAACAGTTACAAATTGCAAGTGTAAGCTGAGATCTACATGACTGTATCGCGCTACCCCACGGAAAACAACTGTGCTGAACATGGCGCGGAAAAGGTAACAAGTCCCGACTCCCGTCTTCGCACCTCGAATGCTGCGCGTGCGAGCAACCAGCTTTCAAAACGCAACACGAAACTTCGAAAGTCTCGTTTGTGAAAAGAACCCAGCGCTCAGCCAGAAGCGATACGAAGATCACTCAAATTATTAATTTTTATTTCGACGGAGGTATCGAGTTTCGTACCGTGCCATAGCCTAGGCTGCATGCTAGCAAGACTGGACGTAGCATGCTTGACGCTGCAGGCTAGTGCTCTTCCGGAACTCAAACTCAAAACAACCGACTAGCCGGCGGTATTATTGTGTTCCCTGCCGCCGTGGTATACTAGTTGCTACTACATTTTGTAGTATTATTGCGCCAATTATTTCAGTGGAACAGGTATGTGCAATGGCCGGCCGCCGGCCATGCGCTGCAGGGTTCATGGCTTTCCGCTTACAAATGCAGAAAATAGCGGAAGCAGAAACAAATCAGGACTTTTGGCAGGAGATAGATGGCCAGCTAACTAGGGCGAGGTGCGTAAAGCCACTTGGACTTGGTCTTTGTTTCCGGTGGCAGGCATGGAGTCAGTGCTGAGTGGAGGACGGACAGGCATACGAAACACCAGGTAAGCAGATTTCTAGTAAAGAAGCCTAGAAGATATTATTTTTTTTGTACTTGGAAGTACAGGGTAGCTCCAGAGCAGTGATATGCCAAACTCTGTGAATGACTCTTGAACTCCTCATGCTTCATGCCCGGCCATCCTTGAAAACAATGTCAACAATGCAAGTACATGGCTAGAAATCCGACCTGAAACTAAAAAATAGCGCCTCACTCAACCTCAAGTGAGCAGAGTGGTGTGTGTGTGTGGTACAAGTCTCCCCCCCCCCCCCCCCGCTATTCATGAGATTGGATTTCCGTGGCCTGGATTTTATGTTCCCCCAGTGTATAGCGAAGTCAGGGGCTCTTTCAGCACCTCGTACATGTATGTGCCCTGCTCGATGCTTGGATGCAATTTGCACCACAAGGTAAAACCGGGCCTGTCAAGCTGCACCTGGTCTCTAACCAAGACACACACACACACACACACCTTTGACCTTTGACCTTTGACGCCCATCGCCGGAGGCGATGATAGCAATGCTACGGCAGAAGCCATAGCAACTTGTGCTGGGATTGCACCATTCAACAGCTTGCAAGGCTGAAGAATTGACCGTCACTATTCAGCCTGGTCTACACCATACAGCTATTTGAAGTGACTTTTTCTGGCCAGTGAATCCCTATTTTTGGTCTTTTTTGGTCTTTTTTTGGTCTTTTTTTTCCGCACACACATCACACCACATACTCCGGCATGCACTGGCTGTTGGTAACCACCCAGGAGAATGAAAGAAAAGTCAGGAAGAGTCTGAGAAAGAGAAGAAAGACACACACACACACACACACACACACACACACACACACACACACACACACACACACACACACACACACAAACACACACACACTGCCGCACACACACACACACACACACACACACACACACACACACACACACACACACACACACACACACACACACACACACACACACACACACACACACACACACACACACACACACACACACACACAACACACACACACCGCCGCACACACACACACACACACACACACACACACACACACACACACACACACACACACACACACACCACACACACGGTGACAGCTGGCGGCGAAAAAAGTCACACCAGCATTCGACATGAGTCAGTGGGTTGCTATGCACCCACACACTGTAGGCAATAGCAAAATCACACCTTAGTGGATCCAAAAGTAGAAATCTGACATGAACTTACTAATACTTCAACACCTTTAAATTAATAGTAGCAATACGAAGATACATGTAGTTTTGCAGCATGGTTTGAATCGGCCTCATACAATCTGACTCCCTGGTTTGAATCACAATCGTTCTACAAAACAGCATTATTAGTCCTACAGGACTGAAGATAACATACATGTACATGTACATGCAAGGGAAGGCTTACCATGGCCAGCACGGTCATGATGCATACATGAACGTGCCCGAGTCCTCCAGCCTGAGTGGTCTCTGTACTGGAAACGGAGCCCATGGTTCTGAGTAGGAAAACACTCGGTCTGTGGGCTAGCAATATTCCAATTGAACACGGTGACCTCTGTCTTGAATGGAAGGACTTCCTTGATTGCTAGGCGAGACCGAGTATTTAGCTTCACGTCACATACTCTTATAGTACAGTACATTGTACTGGGAAGTTAAATAGATATGGTGGAGGTGGAATTGCTCTACTTGGAAGCACCATTTGAATCCAATCTGGGCACTAAACCCTGCGATTGCCAGTTACCCTGCACTTACCCTGCACTTACCCTCAGGCTGCTCATTCTCTGCTCATTCTGGTGAAGTTTTGAAGTGGGTGTGATGTTGTTTAGAGGAAAGAGGGCTTTTGCGGTCACCCATCTTGCATTCCAAAGGCGAGTTGTTTGCCAGTGAGTTTTGGAGAACCCACTAGTAGACTAGCAGCAGCAAGGCTCAGGCGGTAGCATGTTTGGCTGTGAGCAGGTACATGTACATGTAGTCATGTAGTCATGTAGCTGTATAGGTCCTGTGTACAACTTCCTCGGGCTATGGGCGAGCACCACAGTGACAGCCTGGGACTCTACCCGTACATTGCATGCCACCCTCATGTAATGTGGAAAAGTGATTGGAATACCCGGTCTGACTGAACTCGATCTACAACATGTCATGGTCATGCATGTCTTTGTGAAGCATTTGGATGCATTGCAATTTACATGTATATCTTTTAAAATGCATGCACCGGTATACATGTACACCCTAGTCAATGCAGCACTTAACGTAAGGATCGACGGGAAGCGACGGGACAGTCTGACGGCGTCCAATGTGAGCACCAGGAACGGGAACGCAACCGTACTGCCGTACGGATTGGGAAGCGACGGGAAGAGTAGGATCGATTCAACTCTTCATACCGTAGACGGGCGTAGACGTGGACGCAAGCGTATAAAACAGCTGCATTTTGAGTGTGAACAGGAGACGGCGTCATGTGCCGACTACTCCCGATTCGTACTTGGAGCACTGTGCTTCCCATGGTAACTCGCAGAATGGCTAACACGACTTGAGTTGAAGTTTAGCAAGATAAGGTCTGATGTCACATATGGTATTTAGGGATCAGGAGCGTGACAGACGAACTGTTTTATCATTTCCTGGAGCTATTATTTGAATGGCACACCTTTCGAAGCTACTTTTTCGGTCTTCATGAAAAACTGGTATTGTGAACTTGATTCCGCTTCATTCAAGGAGAAATAATTGAAAAGAAGTCCATAAAAACAGGGAATTAGGTCCAAAAGTCACCCCCGTCATAGACCGTGATATGACTCGCGCCGTTCGCTGTTGAACGACGCAACGACTGCAGCATGTCGTGTCGTACGAATCGTACAAGATTTTAAAGCTCACCCCGGCCTTCCCGACAGGCCCTTACGTCCCGTACCGTCAGCGTTCCATCGAATGTGAACTAGGCTTTACTAGTACATACTTTCTGCCCTTGTAGGCTGCCACAGTAGTCGCACATGGTCGTTTGATCCATGATCCATGATCCACACACACACAAAACCCCAACGGTTCCTGCTAAATACCTGGTTTTCAACTTCAGAATTTCTTCTTCACAAGACACTGCCTGTCACGGTGGCAAACCATTTCAATGGTGCCGTTACACAATTACCATGCCTTGCTCTGTCAGTGATAGGCATGGTGGAGACACGTTCGTATACTTTTGGAAAGGTGTTGACTTGCTGGTCCCAGTGGCGTTCAGTGAATGTGTATTCCAGAATGCAGGGAGGGCGGTACATGTATATGGGCTGTTGTGGTTAAATCCACCATACGGTCAGGGCATTGCCTTCCCATACACACTGAAATTCACCATATGGTCAGGGCATTGCCTTCCTATACACCAACCTACTCCACATTGGGTGGGTGGCATTCCATACAGTGCGAATATTTGACGAAGCCAATTACGAATCAAAACTACAAGTAGTATACTATATTACTTGTAGTTTTGATTCCTAATTGGCTTCGTCAAAGCACGCCTTTCACCGGGCCAGTGACAATCAGTGCAGCCGCATGATTGCCGACCACGTGGCCACAGCATTGTATGCACGTTCTGTTTCTCTCTGTGTTGTTTCTCCAGCAGGTGTTGGATACACGGGAGGTGGAGAATTGAGCCTGCACTACTGCTGAGGTCAGCTACACGGAACACTGGTGCACATGCCGCACTCAATGACAAGCAGTAAGTCCACACATTCTTTATGCTGGTCCAGACACGGGCAATTATGTTATTAACTTACATGTACATGTAGATGGAGAGCAGTTCAGCACCCATGTGACATGTACATGTATGCCCGAAGGCCCAGCTGCCCAATGGTACGTCGATGGGTGAGCTGTTTTATTGCCGCGAGTCCCAACTCCAGTTTCCGTACATGTACAGAATGTTAGGGTAGGGGCTGCATCTGCCGCTGTGGGCTGTGTCTGGGATATTCCGGGTGTTGGTGACCGTCGTCGTGAGTTCCCTCCAGGCCGGACCGGGGACGAAATCTAAAGTCGAATGGGAACTGTTAGGGATGCAACGGAGATTTGATCATTCGAATCATTCCATTTGATCCAACAGTACTCCAAGAATACTTGAATGCAAAATTCAAGAAATGTCCAATGGCAGAAAATTTCCCCTAGATCGGGTACACGAAAAGACAAAGTCAGACTGTGACAACGAGGCATTAGCACTGCTGTGATGGTGGTCTCAGCTTGTTGCGACCAGCAATGTACATGTATACGCGATAGCAGGTTAATGCTCTGATAAGTTGGAAATAAGGATAGAAAAGTACCTTCCTTTTTTTAACGCTCCTCTGATTGTTGTAGGGAATAGGAAATAGAAGATTATTCATTTGTTCGTTAAAAATACTGCTAAAATAGAAGTGATGTTCACTGGAGCTACCACTATCCGTGTCATAGTCATTTAAAAAAAAATTGAACTTGCTTTGTAATAGCAGGCAATTGTCATAAAGACGTTTGGCATTTGGAGCCACTTGGATCTACATGATGGCATACACTTGCACCGTACATGATCCATAACAGCGTGCGAAGGGTTTCCTTCAGGACACGGAAACACATCTGCTGGTAATGACTGGATTAAACACTGGGAGGGGGGGGGGGGGGAGGGAATACTGATGGTGCCCAAGAAGTCACGCGACATAACTGTATGTGCCAGGAGGGGTCTAGCACCATGTACCCACCATGTACCCACCATCTGCAACACAACATCTTTCTTTGAAAAAGCGGATTCAGAAATAGCCACAGACATGCATGTTTTCGGTACTACCTGGCTTAGGCTGGCTATGGTTGACATCATTTTCAAGCGCATCATATGTGGCCAGTCCACACTCCACACCATAATAACCAATACACATACACACACATGCTTCAGAAGTCATTGTACGTGTACATGTGCACATGCATGTATACAATACAATGTACAATGGAATGTCATGGCATTCTAACAGTTATTTGTATATGTAAATGCTAGTAGCCACGTTCACCTATTGCCGACAGTAGTGGCACCATGGCATGGATATGCATGCACATACAGGAGGTGTAGGATTGCCTGTTTGCGGAATGGAGAGGACACCCTGTGCCTGAACAATTCTGCAACTAACTACTTTCTTGTCACATACTAGTATTCAGGAAAATACATGCAGCGCAGCAGAGAACTAGTAGTAGTGTTAGAACCCATTCCAGTGCACAGTAGGTACATGTTCGCGAGCATTATACTGTATACTTATAGCTTCCACTTGGGATGAGGCAAAGACTTACAGGTATCAGTTGTGCCAGTGGTATAGGGCTTGAAAGTGCTACGTCACAGCATAGCAACAATTTCAAAAATTCAAAAATTGGATCCACTTGGATCCAGTTTTTGTATGGATCCAAGCACATTTCAAGCCGTCTTACTCACAGCAAGGTGATGTAGCCAGTGAAACTGACTGATTTGGCTACTGGGGGCGGGGTTACAACTGGTGGCGAAGTAAAAGTCACCCCTGCATATGACATGAGTGGATTGCTATGCACCCACATACTGAGGCAATAGCAAAGTCACACCTTAGTGGATCCAAAATAGAAATCTGATGTCAACTTACTACTCCCTGGCCGTTTTGACGTCATCACTTTCAAGCCCTATTGTTCCTACTATGGCTGGATGTGATTCAATGGCTTGGCCCATCATGTGACTGTACTAACAGCTCATTCTAGCTACTACTGTACTAGTACTGTAGTATGGTACTGAACTGAACTGTTCAGTACTGTTCAGTACTGTTCAGTTCATGTACTGTACAGTACAGGCCAGCCTTGAGCCACTCTGCAATCAGCTACCATGGCTACGGCGGCTTCATCCAATTATACGCTCCAGTAGTGAAGCAGGGTGAGCTTTCACCTGCATGAGTGGCATAGCCCGGGCCGCAATCTCAAGAATGGAGTACTTGGCAAAAGCACCTGTACATGACATTGTATTAGTCAATTGCTTGTACACACATTTGAAAAGTGGGAAGAAGTGGTCAGTGAAGAGGAAACCTCAATCAGAGTGGTCTGGGTGACTCATCAAAGTACAACTCGTTGTGATTGGGCTGCGGCAAGGATTCAGGCCTCCATTGAACTGTGGTGCTGTTGCTGTGTTTTTTGAGTAGTAGACCGCTTTCAAATACCATTCCTAATGGTTTCAAATATTTAAATTTGACACCTACTTAAGTACATGTAGCTCATCCACAGGGTTCAAGAAGACCGGGATGGCAGTTGCACAGTCAATGCCCGTGTGATATGATGTAAACTACCCAGTTTGCTCCACAATAACCCAAGCCTAGTATCTGGCTGTAGCATAGGCATTTGCGGGCCTTTCAGGGCCTTTCACTGCACTGCCGGGAGCTTGTATGGATGCGGCCCCTACGTTGCTCATTGGAATGGGTGGTTGTTCTGTATCGTGTATCACCATTCCTTGCACTGAACTGAGAAGAATCAGCTGTTATTATTGTGAGAAGCAGGTGCTGAAATATGGCACCTGAAGTATGCATGGTCAGTGGAACCTGTCTAGGGCCAGTTTGCAGAAGCATTTTCCTGGGACTCTAGTATGGTGTGATGCCGCACTGTTACCTACAGTAGGTGGTTATAATATAGAGTTGTGCCGGTGTGCATAGGGTATCATGGTATATACTTGAGTGCAAACGCGAAGGGAAGATAGACTTGACTATATGATGGTCTCAGTCATGCAGGACTGATGATGCTGTTTGCTGCTTGAATAGGCCAATGACTGAACGAGTGTACATCTGCAATGTACAAAAGTCAATGTCACAGTAGTGATGCACTCCCTGAGGAACTCGGCCCCAAGGGTGAGCATATGAACTGATGCTTTCGAGTTGCAGCGGCTTAGACCATGGTGGTAATGGTGATGGTGTTGGAGATGTGCATACATGTGCATGTGCATGTGCATGTGTATGTGCATGTGTATGTGCATGTGTATGTGTAATGTGTATGTGCATGTGCTTATAGTAAAGCAACACCTACATGTACATACACATTGTACATACGGCTGACCGCAACAACGGTATAGCTGCAATGCTTGGGTGCTTTAAACAATTCAATGGTTGTATCCTGTGCTAAGAATGCTGAGAATTTCTGGCTAGAAAATGGCACATTGGTGTGCAATTGTCCAGTTACTGTTTACATCCGATTTGGCGGCATTTAGTCCTTTGTATTTTCATGGGCATCCCTGTCAGATGGCATGGGGCTGGCCTCCAGCAAAGACTGCAGCATCCATATGGCACCATCAGATAATGACTTGGTAATTTCTCCATCAGTGTTGTATCATGATGCCTAGGTGTACGGTAACTTTACTCCAGTTCACAGGCAGGTTGGTGTTGTTATGACTGCCATTGGTGTCAAGGTGGTGTCGGATGGCCTGACCCCCAGGGTCATTTTAGGCATCATCAAGTCAGGGGAGGGACTCAAGCCAGCGATCTAACCCATAACTGTAGGAGCCAATATGTACATGTACATGTATATCCATTCATTCAGTTTTCCTGGATTGGGTCAATACTCTCAAGGTGCAGTTAATACTGCATAGGGCTAGTCCGGCGGCATGGTATGTAGCAAGGCTGTGAGAAGCTGTTATATCAGGCACAGGTACTTGTAGCATCTGCTGGGGGTAATGAGAACTCTGCTCCCGGCACACACCCCGCTGATACCAGTCCATGACTTATCACTAATGTTTACTCCTCAGTGGACATTTGCATCTCTACGGGGTGGTCTGGGCATGATCCACGGCCCTCAGCTCCAGATCAGGTCGCAAATTGATCGTGATCAGCTAGGCCAAGTAATGCCTAATGGTCGAGAGTGTGGGTTGAACTGCATCTATTCTTAACATGTATGCCTGGGATCCCAAGTAGCTGGTGCCACAGCTAGACCATAAGTGGCGGTTGAACCACTACAGCCTACAGTTGCCTTTGGAGCGGAGGCTTGGTCTTCACTACACTGTATATACCCTTCTGTATGCAATGGAAGAGTTCACACAGTGTACGCCTATGTTCATATTCTGTCTTCCAGGCTTCTGCCTGGATCTCCTCACCAGTGGCAGTCTGGCTGGTACTCAGTTATACCAGGTCCACATGTGTTGTTAGGACTGTTTGGGACATACCTTGTTGTACTAGTACTCGGCACACCTTGGCGGTTTTCCGTCATTTGTTGTGCTGGCTCTAGTGTGTTGGTCGGCCATTCATTGTGCATTGTGCATTCTGCATTCTGCATGTACGTGTACCTTGTAGCTGTAGTAACAGTACAGAGCATGGTCATTGGCATTGTTGTACAGAGCATGGTCATTGGCATTGTTTTTACAGGGCATGGCCATGCATGATGCGGTGGGACTAAGTCACACTCTGATATCTATTTCAGTGCATGTTCATTGTACATACATGTACGTATCATGTACAATGGTTGTATACTTTGTATACTTTGTAAGACATCTGCAATGTGCCGGCATGGCAAATGTGTGACATCAGACCATGCAGTGGATGACTCTCACTCTAAGTCTAACTGTGAGCACAGTGCAGTTTGAAGGGATATGACTTTATTCAGTCAGTGGCCCGGGGCAGATCATGTAGAGTCGCCACTATTCAGCAAAATCTGGTTTAGGGATTCACTGACCCACTGTTCATTGCATGGGTCACTGATAAAGGTTAGCACAGCATTGCTGGGAGGCCATCAACAGATTAGCCATGGAGCCATGGCTGACAGTCACACACAGTGTGAAGTGTAGACGTCATGGGCACTGTATGCATGGTATGGTTGGCCTGTCAAAAGCACAAGAAAAGAGTCAAAGGGGATGGAGGAGGTTGCCATCACCCTGACTAATACGGTACTAACCTCATTTACAAGCAGTGGCTCTACAACATGCCCACACGTATGGTGCAGTGCCCCACACTGAATGGTGAACAGGCTCTATCCACACTGTCTAAATAATTCTAAAATCACAGGGCCAGTGGCAGTGGCTTGGCATGTGATGCAAGCATGACACAGTGTGTGGCTTACATAGATTCAGCATTGAGTGTCATGGGACCAGGGCCATGAGTAATCTATCCTCCCTGGTGAGTGGTGGTACTATGACCTTCCCCTGGTAGAGCTAGAGCCTTGTATCCTCACACTTGTAGTAGTACAATGTAGTTATGTAGTTGTAGAGTGTTTGCCCATCGCATTAATTTTAAAGGAGACTTTGCTTGCCATGATGTAATGTCAGTTCACCCGCACTGGTGACTACATAGTGGCATTACCAGTGCTTGTACATGTACTTGGTTTGATGCCTCCACTGGACCATCCTCCACTCAAGTCTTTACTGACCCATCCTCCACAAGGACCACATATCCATATGCCATGACTCAGTCAGCAGACCTCTCTCACTAACCACAGTGTGTCACATAGCCTGACACACTTGTTGAACATGTCACATTCCTTCTGCTCATCCCATTGCTGGAGGCAATGCCAGAGCGTGAGAACAACTCCTGCAGACTGGCTGCTGGCTGTCCTGGACAGAGCTGGAGACACTTGAAACCTTTTCAGCTGGCCCGAAATGGTCTCATATTACGATTCCACTGTTGCAGTCAGGTGCATGTATATAGAGACTCGCTGGTTCATTTACATTCTCCAAGCTGATAGCATTCCCCACTGTAGGTAGTTCCACCTTAACTTTCCTTGGTTGGGATAAGCTGGATAAGCGGGATAGGTGGAATGCTTGTGCCTGCTCTGAACATGTTGAAATGCTCCACAACTGGCCAGTCAAGTGAGCCTACAGGAAAATTTCATCCCCAGTTAATGACCTCCTCCTTGCAACAAATTAGAGACAAACCTCCGGCAGCTCTCCCTGAAGTACCAGTGTCAAGCACATGCACTGAGACCGAGGGTGTAACGTTAGAAAACGTGCCAGCGGCTAGCTGATAGCAGCAGGTGGAAAGGCATAAATTAGGTGTTGGATATGGGCTAGCAACTACTGTGCACTGCCGCCAGGCCAGTTAGGTGTCCACTGTGCAGCCAACTACTAACTGGACGAAAGGAGGAAGTCCACCAGGAATGCAGCCTTGCAGGCCGAAAAAAGGACTCAGAAGTGTCGCTGGGCACACCTCGCACAGGGAAAAGAGAGGAAGTGCTTGTGAAGAGTGCCAACATACACGGACACACCTGCCTTACACAGGCCAATGCAATGCAAAGCAATGCTGGTCGGTGAAGATAACCTAGGCTGGAGCGGCAGGAGGGCAGACACTAGACAATGATCAAAGGGGTGTGCGACTAGATATACACCTCTTGCTCTCCAGTTGAAAACATTTGAAACAATCATCACTGGCTACTCAACACTACCCCACAACTCAGCAACACCTGGTCTCTGGAAAGCTATGCATATCACCCAAATCTGTACCTGGCGAACACGATTACTTTTTATGTATTTGTATAATCTCCTGTACAATCTATTCAAAGATTTAACATCCATTTTGATTGATTTCAACCAACCATAGAGGGCCATTTACAACTCACTTGAAGCTGCCAAATGCAACCAGCAGGCATGGAAATACCTTGCAGCACCAAAAGAAACCCATGTCTGTAGAGGCATGCAAGTCATACCCTAAATCCAGTACTTCCACTTCATGTGGCCAAGCCTGACCTGGCACCATGCACCCAACTTCAAAAGGAGTTCGTTTTCGATTTTCCGAAACTGATTTGTTAAATCATGGTGGAACTGTAATAAGAAAAAAGCAGCTTTTATGGCTAGGTCAGTGATGCTCCTAGCCAGAAAGAGTTGTTCTGGAAGGACAACGATGAGATAAGAATACTGTCCCGGAACCGCACATGGAGCCGTAATTGCACGTACATGTAGCTTGGGATGGAAGATGAAAGCGGAAAAGGAAATATCCGTGGTAGCCGAGTCATATAAACCGGTTTGGGAGATTAAAGCTGAATACATCAGGATAATTGGCTCAATGCGAATGGCATAAGCACCATATTGGTGAGTTGGGAGCTGGTGTTAAACTTAAAATCTTCAAGTCCAGGACTGATCCATGGTGTTACACGTGTAAGGATTGAGTTAGGAATCCAGTTACACATGCAAAAAAACAGGGAAAATACTGGTAAGGTAAATACTGCTGGAATATCAACAAACCAAAAGGCTTTCATGATCTCGAAGGACTACACTGTCCTCCCATGAACTAGCCAGGTTATAAATAAGAATCGTGTAATAATACCGTCTGAATGGCACACATTGGAAAACTAACCAGATTTGACGAGCAATAGAAGAACGAATGAAGCCATGATTTGTGGGAGACAACGTGTTGGCACTCCCAAACCAGGTTCCAAGCAAATGACCACAGCAACTGGAGCTGTCATACGCTATGCTCCCCAAACTGTTGCATCTCCTCCGCCGCTTTTGCCTGGCGTCTCGCCGTACGATAGTCTTTATGGAAGGATTCCTGCAGCTTGGCTAGGTCAACAGAGAGAATGTCTTCGGAGCTCAGTTGAAACGTCCTCTGCACCAGTGGCAGGATATCCAGACAGCTGAAATGGCCTCGTTTGTCCAGCAACACTTCCTCTACCACGTCTCGATAGCAGCGACCCTGGTCTACCCTAGTGGACATGATCTCCTCTCGATCTGTTCTGTTGAAGTACTCAGCAGGCAATAGCACTGGGTCATCGTGAAAACTCGTCCGCACGTCTCGAGAAGATTGCATACTCGTGAACAAGTCCCTGGCATACATCAGCAGCCTGACATGCAGCGTGTAGGACTTGTACAAATTTTCCATTGCGTTTGCGCCTGACGGGCAGCTGCAAACTGGTTGGTCTGTCGAATCCACACTGCTGGTCGTGCTCACACTGCTCAGTCGGGACGCACGACGAAAACTACTGGTGCTGGTAGAACCGCCACCGGATCCGTTCGTAATGCTTGTACTGCAGCTCCCACTAGAGTGGCTGGACCGAGACGATTTTATGCTCAGTTCTCTTACAGTTACATCGTGCTGCTGCTGCATGGTGATGGGCCCCATGACGGTGTCACTATCCAGCGACGTTGCTTGAAAGGAGTGCAAACGACACAACACCACCGTGCTCCTCTCAGCTGCAACTGACCAGTCACCTTCCAATTCCACCGGGTCAACAGTGCAACTGGTCTCATCCCTACTGTTGCTCGCACTAGTAGTAGTAGTTCTGCAAGTCCGTGGGACGCAGGCACGTACGAGCATCAGCGGTCGAAACTTGCTTCTGGGTATCGGCATGCAGCCAGCCAACATGGTATCGCCAGGTAGTAGCTAGCCCGATAGCTGTGAAGATCCTCAAGTACTTTGAAGTAGTTGGGTAGGACTGGTGTGGTGAAGCGGCTGCAACCCAGAATGAGCGGCCGTGGAGTTGACAGGCGAGATGTGACAACGCTGACTACCTGCTAGCAAATCAGCTGCTACTAGAGGCGGTATACTAATCGTGCCACTACGGCAATGGCCAACGACCTGCTCACCAGCAGCAGATGCAAGACAACCAGTAGGCAGAAAATGAACCCAACACGATTATCAACGTCTGCAAAGGCACTGAAGCCAAACTGATTCTAGCCAACTCCACGAAAAGCAAGCGAGCAACGACGCAGCGAGAGTTTCGTGTAACTGATGTGCTAGGATGTCGACGGCTGTGTGGGCAGTAAAAGGGGCACGCCGCAGCCTCGGCGTTTGTGAATGGAGCAAGTGTAGGTCGACGATGCGCAGCAGCTGACAGCTAGGTCCCAGTTACTTCCAAGCAGTTAGTTGCCTACGCAATAGAACTAATCAGGGGAAGGCCGTTGCAGGTAAGACTACCGGACCGTGTCGTCGTCAACCAACGTAACACGTTACTACTTGACCAAGAATGGCAAGATGCCTCCTAAACCCCATTGGTCTACTTCTAGGTCAGATCTGGTCACCGTCAGCAGTGCGTTCAGGCACTTCGCTTGCCCGGCGAGAGGTCAAGAGATCACGAGAGAGAGAGAGAGGGAGCCGACAAAACACTATTCTTCTTCTTCACACAGGCGTAATTACTCTCTTCATCAACGCAGGAGCGAGGGTATTATAATTATTGTCTCAAGTCGAATCGACGATGTCGCTATAGCTTCGGACGGATGTTGATATTTCCTTGTTTGCTATGGCCGAATTACAAGAGGTCTTCTCACTGCTGGGGGGAGAAACGTCCGACGAAGAAATTTACTACCAACACCAAGAATCGAGTTCCTCGGGAGGCAGATCTAGACAAGTAATTGAAGTATCTGTCACGATCCGAAGGGAAATGGACCAGTGAAACTGACCAGGCTCTGCTCCTCGTGTAGTAGCTCTGTCCGTATACCGTCCAGAACTGCACGTATCAGACAATACTTCGCACTTGCACTGAACCTTCGCAGCAACAAACTGAACGCACCTTGCGCCTGAGCAGTGGTGTTACTGCTGTATTTTCTAGTGATACTGATTCTTCCTTGGCAGCAGCGTCCTGCTAATATCCACTAAACGCTCGAAATCGGCCCAGAGCTGCATCTAGCCAACGCAATTGACAGCAGCGCGTTGTGCAATGGAACAAGATCACTCCTGTGTTCTGCAGTTAGCGGCGCCCCTTCCGAAGGCTTTCGCTTCTTTCTCCTTGTTATTCCTTTTCGGGACACGGGTGAGGCTGAAGCAATCGGTGGCGTAGGTATTCTACACGAATGCACCGCCAAGCTCAGTAGCCAGCTCATGTAATTATTTTAGACTCGAAGCTGCACATACTCAGTACTAGTAGTAGTAGCCATTATACATGCAGAAGCAGTCACATCTTCTCGTGCTGACTAGTCTGTACTGGAAAGAAATTCAAAAAATCGGTGAAGCGCGTGAGTGGGTGCAGTGACAGTACTCTGTCAGTGTACAATGTACATGTACGAGCCAGTGCAGCACGTGCATGCATGCAGTCAGTGTTAGTCCGTAAATCGTCAGACTTGACACAGTGTCATTATGTTGGCACTTGTCAGGAGTTTGTAGAATCTTCGGTAGCATTGGCATACTGACTACTGTATACAATCATGTACACTCAATCTGCGGACAGCATGCTGTTTCGTTCTTTTTGAACTCATCAGCGCAGCACAGAGGAAATGAGGCCGAACCTGATAGCAATGGAAATAGAAATTTCCTATCAGGCCCGAACGTACCTTGCCAGAGTGCCCGAACGTACCTTGCCAGAGTGCTCAAACTGACAAGTCAGTGAGCTCTGCATAACGCAAACAGCAAAGGCACTACCCCACGCAAGAGTGCTCAACTGCTACAAGAGCAGGAGCGAAATACTCAATCTGCGGACAGCATGCTGTTTCGTTCTTTGTACATGTATGTGGAAATCTAGAAAGAACTGATGATTCGCGGCATGGGTCTGTGATTGTGCCACCGATCCTCGTGGTCCGTCAACAGGTACGTTCCGCTGCTTGTCTTTGTAAAGCGGAATTACTTGTAAGTAAGTAACTAGTTGTAGTGTGTCCACACCACGCTGCCGACAGTTGCAGTGTTTGTCGACCCGCGGTGTACATGGTGTATGCCGACTGACTGCACTACGCTGCACATAATGACAGTAGTCCGTCTCATACTGGTCCTGTCATGTTGAAATAACATTACTCGTTAGCTTCGCAATCAGCAATTTACAGTCTTTCGTTGTCAGCCGCGATGGAGAGGTTTCTGGTCACTGTGACTGCTACATCAGTATGATAGACAGAAGAACGAACAGTTCCTGTTTCGTAATAAACTCTGATCTGAGTTTCACGAACTGAATCGATCATCAGACGAACATTGATCAGTATTTTATTATGTGCCAGTCGTTCAATCACTCGGGTCTTGCAAACACGGCTACTGCAGTACCAGGTGAACAGTAAATGAGTGTGTGTGTGTGTGTGTGTGACTGACAGCTGCTGTTCTATTGCGGAGTGTTGGCGTGTAGTGTTTAGTGTCGTTCTGTCACAAACATGCAGTGTCAGTTGAGTTAGCAGGAAGAGATATGCAACACGGCAACAGTGACTGTTAGGGTTATGATCATCTCGGCATTCTATTGATTTTGCATCTTTTAGTTTTAGGTGAACTGACACTTGCAGTGCGATAGGTCTCTCGTGTGCATGTGCATCTACATGTACATACATCTACACAAAACATAGCGACTTCGGAAAAAGTAGAAACGTTACCGGTAGTTCAGTTGTGGTCACAGGGCCTAGGGACCTGTGTTGGACAAAATAATTATTATGTTAGAGTACAATAGTCCTGTCCATGATTGTACAATGAAAATCCATCGAAGAGTTCAAGATAACACTCACTGTCTGTGACCATGGTGACTCCGGTAGTCAGCTCAGGACTACACGGTCACGGTTTGTTGCATGCATGCAATCGCTACGAATACTAGTACCCAACGAAAATTAATACTGCTCTGCAGTGCTACTGCCAGCACTGGCTTTTTCTGCGTGCTTTATATTAGTGTAGCTCTGGTGTCTTCTTACGCGTTGTAAACAAATAAAAAGTCTTCACTGAACTCGCTACCCTGGAATACGGCTGAATCACACACACATTATGTACATGAGCCGAGCTAGGTAACCTCACTCGGCAAAGATCCAAGATTGGTAAGAATGCTACAAAATACAATGTCAATGTTTTTCACGACGGACGGCGACGGCACTGCACTGCGTGCATACTGCATGCAAGCGACTACATGACACATGTATGTGAAGTGTTACACCTAACCAGCCAGTACGAGCTGCCCTGTCCCGTGGGCCCACACCCTGTCACCTGTGCCCAGGTAGATTCTAGGTGACTCGGTCGTCACACGACAAGAATCACGGGGGGGACTGTCGATTGTCGTTCCAGAGATTATGAGTCTTGAAGTGACTGAACACACTACACGGGTCGACAAGGATTTCGGCACTTTCTTGATCTTGTAGTCACTAGTCTAGTACTAGTAGTAGTAGGTCTGTCTGGTCTACGCACATGACTGCATATTTTTTGTCATGACTGGAGAACGTCGTTCCAGAGATGATGACTCTGAACTGAAATCAGTGAAGACTTGGGTACTGGCCCTGGGTCAACAAGGATTTTTGCCACTTTTGGCAGCCAGTCTGAGTCCCACGCTTCTTGTGTGAAAGCATTGTTATGTTCAGATGTTCGTGGCTGCTAGCTCCTCACACGTGCCAAACGCCGTGTTGATCTGACAGAAAAAGACGAAGTACATGTACAGAGACGAGCTACAACTGTAGAATCCCCGCTCTCAGGCCGAGGTCCGGGTGTGAGACGGGAGTTACGACTTTGACTGGGTACGCGTGCACGAGGCGGGAAGGGCTCTGGCCTCTGGTACAAAGGCCCAAATCCAAGGACCGTTGTACCAGTAAGACCTTTTGTTGCTGGTGACTCAGCTAGTAAACCCTGTCAAGGTGACCACTCGGATAAGGCAACCACCTGTCCCGATGACCACTGCAACCAGGATCGATAGGGCCAAGGCAAGGGCCAGGGATGCTTTTTCCAGTCAAACGACCCTGGATAAGGAGACCACCTGGTAACAGAGTCCACATGTTTTCAAGGTCCCTTCACTTGAACGAACGGTCGTCTGAGACAGGTTTCACTGTACACTCCCTATAGTTCTTACTAATCTTAGTACTGACTGTAGAGGGGACGGCTCGATACCGGGACGCTTTGACAGCCAAATTTGTATAGACCCAAACCGATCATCAGCGTTGATTTTTCACTCGAAATATGTTTGTGGAAGGAAACTGGCATGTTGAAGTTTGCTCTGAGGCCAGAGTCAATCGAACTGAGCCACTCCTTTGTGTTGACCCATTGCCTCCAAGTTGCCCAATTTTTCGCTTCAAAAAAGTTCAAATCAGAGGTGGCTCCAAACCGGACACGTTTTAGAGTGCACGTCAAATTCACTCTGGGTCTGAAATTAGGTAATTGCTATCGCTCCACGACGGCCAGTACAGAATAACAATAAGCCTTGTGTGTGCTTCCATTAGTTTTGATTGGTATGCTGTGCTTTATTGGCGAGAGGCGAGCCGCTGTTTACCTGCGACAAGAAGTTGATTTTTCGAAAGTCGTAAAACTCAAGTCGCAGTGCGAAGCAACAC
Source organism: Sycon ciliatum (assembly GCF_964019385.1). Classification (NCBI taxonomy): domain Eukaryota; kingdom Metazoa; phylum Porifera; class Calcarea; order Leucosolenida; family Sycettidae; genus Sycon; species Sycon ciliatum. Next base: position 48,099,311 of record NC_088643.1, read on the forward strand.
GTCAAAAACTCACCTGCTTGGTATGGCGCTTCTGGTCATCGCAGAGCCATGAAATTTTGGCTCGGAGTATAACACATCGTAGTCTCACTGTGACATATGTTTTCTAATCAAAATACCAAGAGAGAAAGTGAATATTGAGTCCGTTCCGGTTTGCAACCTATGTCCTATTTGAAACCGTCCCCTCTACATGATACAGTCATGTACATGACTGTATGGGGTTCTTCTGGAGCTAAACTAGTAAAACAAAAGTCCCCTGCTCGAGCTGCCCTCACATTCGCACCTTTTATGGCTAGTGAGTGGTCTTTGAGGTTTTGTTTTGTGGAGATGGGCGGCGGGTGCGCCCCTGTGACTAGGATTCCGACGAGATTCTGACGTTGTTGTTGCTAGAGACACGTGTAGAACTACGTACATTCTGTTACAAAGTATTCTAAAAACTCGCAATGAGGCAGATACATGTGCATGTACATGACAAGATCTAATCGGGGATCTGTGAGTCTGTGACCTGGTGATGGGGACTACGGGGATCTGTGAGTCTGTGACCTGGTGATGCACTGATGGGGACTAGTGCGGTGGGAGTGGGACATGAAGTCGAGGAAGCGTTATGTAGTCGTACTAGTGCGACTGATACTTCTTATGATACAGTATCATACTGGACAAACAGTGATTGTGCCTGCGTATTATGCAGAATCCGAAGCCAAGTAATCCAGAGCATGGTGTGTTACAGCCATGGTGGCATTGTGACAGTTATACTGTCATTGGCAGGAAGCCCTGAAATGAATAGTGTGTCTTGACGTGGAAAACCCTAGGTCCTTGCACGTGACGGTAAACAGTCATGTACATGTACAGGCTGCATGTATGTAGAATGGACAAGGATACAGTAGACAGGGACACTCAAAGAGTCACAGGGTGAGTTTAAATACTGGGGCAGGGTGAGTTACTGGGGCAGAGTGAGGTACGGTTTGATACATGTAATGTGCGGCGGTGAGATTGGACAGACAGAGTGAGAAAGTAATTAGTCATCTGTGTCTAGCTGTTGCAAAACTGGTGTATTCCATGTTGGGTTGCTACACTACCTTGAAATGAGCTGATGATCATCTTCTATTCCTGATCTCCCTGTGCATACATTGTGTGTGAATTGTAATTGTACAATCATGTACATGTACATGTACATGTACATGTTCCCTGACAGACTCACTGCCTACAATCTACATGTACATTTTTAAATTTTTATCATTTGAATAGCGACAGCATTGGAAAGGGCTCCATGTTTGTTTATGAGATTGTTGCCATGCGCTGATGAGATGCAATGATAGTGACAGTACTGTCCACAGCCTACAGTACAGGTGTCCACAGACCCCTGTCATGTTCTTCATTAACACTATCTAAAACTACAATGTTCATGTACATGTAGTGTGTATCGCACCCACGGCAACTACAAAGCTGGGAACTACCAGTATCAAGCCGTGGTATGGGATGATAATCATTATGTACATGTAATGATATTGATAAAATACTGTATGATTTCCCATGTGCACAATACCAGATGGTGTCCACATAGCTAGGTGACAATAGCCTGTAGGAGACAGATTCCAGATTCAGCTGGCAGATGTTGTCATGTGACAAGTGAGAAGCGTAGAAAAGGCGGTGGATCTGATTGGCCTCATCTATTTGTATAATTATGACAGTCTGTGTGCACATCACTCCTAACCGCACTGGAGGGGGGGGGGGGGGGGGGAAGGGGACAACAATGACTATGTACATGATTGTACATGACAAAAGGTGATCATTGGGATTCACTGGTTTTGCTTCGGTGCTGCAAGAATGATTGTTGTCTCCCAGTCTCAGACGACTCTCTCTCTTCATACCGTGATACGTCAGTGGTGGCCTTCCCGCAAACAAGGCAGTACACAGTCATATTCATGTACATGACTGATGTACAGCTTTGGGTAACCTTCCCCATACATTCATGTTATTGTAACATGTTACTGGTGTATACAAATCAGCGCACAAGAGTGACAAGACCCCTCCCCGCCCTGGATTCTGTCACCTAACATAGAAATGTTCTGATATCAGTCGTGGAAGAAAACTTGCAATTCTACTATTTGCACATGCACGTCATGTACATGTACAGTGCACTGGCTATGCACAACCACAGATCATCATGGCATGTTCATGTACGTACACTGCACTGGCTATGCACAACCACAGATCATCATGGCATGTTCATGTACGTACACTGCACTGGCTATGCACAACCACAGATCATCATGGCATGTTCATGTACGTACACTGCACTGGCTATGCACAACCACAGATCATCATGGCATGTTCATGTAGTACAGTGTATAACTAGACCTTACTGTGGCACTATTGACTATTGACTATTGTAATTTGAGTACTGTACAAGCAGAAATATTCGTCTGGAATTTAATTTCGTCTTTTTCGTCCAAGGAGCTGTTGGACTAAATTAAATGCCGGACTAATATTGATTTGTCCAGCTTTTCCATACACTCTTATGATCCATGGACGAAATTTACAACCGGACGAACTCCCTTTCTTTGGAGTTGGACGAAATTATTGACCGACGAAATTTTCTGCTTATACAGTATTATGCCTTTCTTGTGCGTTTCTTGTGTGTGCTGTCGTCTACATGTACACGTACACGTATCAGCAAGAGTATAGAAGCCCCTTATAATTATACTCTTGGTATTAGTATCAATGACGTACACGTATTGCGTATTGACGGTACATGTACATGACTGAGTGATTGTACTTCAAGTACATGTATCATACTTAACCTGGTCAACTGCACTGGTACACACTACTAAGTACAGTTGTAGTGCAGTAACAATACTGTCTGGTCTACTTTTTAAACTAATAATTGTTCAGATGATGCCAATCCATGACAAACACTTTCAAGTACAGGTCTAGCATGATGAGGAGCTAGACCATGTCAGTGGGTTCCTTTGAGTTTGAGTTTGATATCATTATGGCCAGTGCCCATGTAGTGTGTGCCGCCTCTCTCCACTGTATACATGTACATGTACATGTATACATGTACATGTACATGTATACGTATACATGTACATGTACATGTATACAGTACTAGTAGTAGTAGTAGTAGTAGCACACCAGACTATAAAGGTGGGACCGGCATCCATAACTAGTACTGTGGTAGACTAACGGGGACAAAGTAGGTGAACATGCAATACGTCTCCCCCTCCCCCCCCCCCCCTTGGGGAAATTTTCTATTGTCGACAAATTCCATGCAACACTTTTTTGCACAGAATGGAAGGGATCCTGCATGGACAATTTGCACTGTCAGGTCAGTGGGGGAAAAGCCACTACACCTGCCTGTGAACAAGAACTCGATGCAAAGAGCTGGACTGGTTCTACTGCTGGCACGAACATTCCTTTGTTGATATGGGGCAGGGCAAGGTGCTCTGGAATGTGCATGTAATAGGTTATCCTGTTTGTGTTTATGTATGTACATTTGCTGGATGTTCCCAATATAGAACAATTTGTTTTGTTGACTGTTACAACCCTCAGGATGTTGAGATGTGAAGACTACATGAAAAAAAGACAGGTTGATGGATAGAGAGAGAGAGGGGGGGGGGGGGGGGGGTATACATGTGTCATGTACATGTACATGTATATGCGTGTACTGGTATTCATACTCATCCTAACAAAGATAGTATTAAAGGTGATATGTTTGCAACAGAAATTGGCTAGGTCAATCACTGTGCAATACGTTGAGCAGGGTTTTGATGAATCAATGGGTTGATTTACATTGTATGTGTATTGAGATGTCATGTACATGTATGGTGGTGATGTTTCCAAATCAACCCTGGGAAATACGGGGGAGAAGGCAACAACACCGTACATAATTTGCCAGCATGTTGCATAGTTGTAACACCAGTGTTGTGGCAATACAGTGATAAGTAGTATATATAATTTTAATTCAATCCAGGTAGGGCATCTGGGGAACAATGTGATTGTGATGCAATTTAAAACTCCCGTTGCCCAAGCCACTGCATTACGCCTCTCGTGACGACTGCATAGAAACTGCTAGCATTGTCCATGATACGCAAAAGGCAATGTCTGCTGCGTGTACATGAATACTAGCATTGTCTTCATGAGCGTACTGCTCAGTGCTCTTCTCTTCAGCATGTTGCACACATGTCACACATGTTGTCTTACCTCTCAATGCATCATTATTGACCCAATGTGCTTTTTTGTGTGCAACAGAATGGCCTTTCCACAAGCAACACTTGCATGAATATGCCAGTTCAAGAAGGTTGGTCTCATACAGCCAGACAGGACGGTTTCACTGATGTGGACGCTGTGGACACACAGGTACAGGTAAGGACTTGCTGGAGAACAGATTTTTGCAATGTTTTAGTCTCATGATGGCTACATGTACAAGCAATTGTGGTGACAACACAATATTACAGTGCGTATCGGTTTTAATGTGGTCGTGTAAAATAATATACTTCCTCCGCGTCATCGAAATTGTCGCAGTTTGACTAGTGACTTGTCACTTGTTACTGACAACTCCATAAGCTAAACCATCAGAAAAATATTACACAGTATGATAGTCTGAAGTCTAGAGTAACGTTCCAGGACAGTTGGACTGAGAGTTTCACGCAGACATGAAGGCCTCGTCGTCGCTGGTGTCAATGGATGAAAAATATCGTTCCGCAAAATTTCCAGGAATGTTGTAAGTTGGTCGCGCCTCATCTCAAACGCTTTGACTTTCTCCACAGGACAATAGCTGCTATGTTTGTCGTCTGCTAGCTCTGGATGATTTCTACATCACCACCATCGAAATAAGAATGCACAATCATTGCGAGGTCGGTTGATTACCGTCGGCGGAATCACCTCGATCTTGAAACGAACTTTTTTTAGCCGCATTCATTTAACTGTGTGGTCACTGCTCATGCAGGTCAGTCTACTATCACGCCGAGCGCGCACCCTTTTTCAGCATCACTGGCACGGTACCTGCGCGTGCATCACTAGCATTGTACGTAGCTACATGTATAGAGTCTACACGGCTCTTGCAGGTGCACGTACTGAGTGCCTCAGCATTCTTTGCATGAATGCAAGAGCGACACTTTTTCCGCTCTTGGATGCATTTAGTTTGCTGACCCCTCAATGTTTCTCCAATCGCTGCCCCTTGTTCCACGAAGTCATTTTCACCCCACCTCGGGTAAAACAGTGATGAGTTTTTGAGTGAATGGCTATAAAAAGCACGAGAAATGTGCAGGCTGCAACGCCTGACTGATCTCAGCGAGTCGAAGGTACCATCGCAGCGACATCAGCGAAGAAATTGTGTCTAGTTCAAAAATCTTCCAATAACAGAAAATAGAACTTTGCCATCACCCTATACTGATGACTATCGCCTATGTCTAGGGTCCAGCGGATAATGCTCCGAAAATGTTCGTATAATGCTAACCATAATGCTCCAAAAACTGCCTTAAAACGCTGATTATAATGCTTCAGCAAGGGATATAATGCTCTTGGTTTGGGACAAAATGGAAGAAAGTCTGCACATTGTCAAACTTCCAGGAAATTATGCTTATCGTGGATCTGCCTCTGAAGCTGGCACATTATCTCCAACGAGCTCCACCACTTCTTAGCACTATGAATCATGATCACTTCTCCATTGGCTGCTCTCCATTCCAACTTTGATGCAGGGTTGTGGCAGAATAGTCGGTGTATCAAATCTTCCCCTAATTATCCATGTAGTGAGAGATGAAATCATTTTTGCAGGTAGTCATTCATTGTTGGGATGAAGTTTATCCTGGCCAATAGTATTCCTGCCTGCAGACAAGCTGTCACTGCTTCCACTCTGCAAATAGTGTCTTCATCTGAAACACCAGACGGGAGGCCAGCTCCTGAGAGCCGATCTCTGATCGACATCATTTGCGGAAATCCTGAAAACACGTGGTCAGAAGTTATTTTGCCATTCTACATCTTTTGCTTGTGCTCTCATATTCTCCTCGAGATGGTGTGTAGAGGTATTGTTTGCCTCTTCCCAAGTTCTGATAGCTTTTGACTGTAGGCCTGGCATTACAACCGTCGACCATAACTAACTGTACGTGCTTCATCAGGAAAGTAAGACACGCGCTGCTGAGCGCTCCAATCGACTTGGTACGGAGTCCATGAGTAATTCTAGTTCTTTTCCAGGCTCTTACATGTAGGTCCTGAGCTGGACTCGGCAAAGGCAGTTGTTTTGGAGCAAGCTCTTTCTCTCTATAGACGCTCCTTTATCCTGGTCCAAATTTATCAAGGCATCAATGTCTACTTCAGCATCCCTAGAGATGCTATCGCCAGAGCCTATGGCACAACGAGAAAACTCTTCTTCGTTCACTTTGCGTATGTCTCCTCCATTGCTCTCCATTATTCTAAAAGAAACCTCATACCGGTAAATCATTTCTCCGGATTTGTGTAACTGCCTCGGTTGGCCATGCTTCATAAATGGCTTGTAGCCCTGACCACATCGCTACATAACCAGATAACGTGTTTTATGTAGCAATGACTGATTATGTGGCCAAGTAAATGTACACGACATAGCATTAGTGCTAAAGGTGTTACGTGTCTACACAATCACAAAGTCATGTGCCCGTAGACCTGCAATGCATAAGGTCTGGTTGCACCTCATGATCATGATTGTAGCCGATTGTGGCCAAAAACCTAGGATTTGCCGATGTTATCCACTATGAAACTCGTTATGCCGCTCAAACCTCACACAATGCTCGTTTCGTTCCTTTCTAATGCTCCATAATGCTCTGATGCTCGGGTAGTCTTATAATGCCGAATATAATGCCGAATATAATGCCGGCATTATCCGCTGGACCCTACCTATGTCCGATTCCTTACCTGTGGTACAACTGCTGGTGACTAAATCCCCCGTTTTATATCAAAAGTCAAACTGCGACAATTTCGATGACGCGGAGGAAGTACTGCCTACAAGAATGAACTCTCATATTTTCACAATCATAACATGGGCTTCAACTTTCAAGTGAACATGTATTCTTACCAGCAATATTATCGTATAATAGAACATTATCGGCCCTAAGAATGGACTTTGGGCAGCAAATATGCCACATTAGTGTAAAGTGTATACTCGTCTGTAGTAATAACATCTGCCTGGTGCAGCTCTGAACCGATTTGCATCACATTGTAGTACTGAAAGTGTATCCATTGAGGTCATAACTAATGTTGCACAGCCACATGGTGAGTCTATGGGACTACGGACAGCCGTATGCATGGTAGCACTACGTTGCATGTACGATGACTTTCCTGCCTCTGCGCACATGCATTATGATACGTCACACGTGATCGTGGGTAAGAAATAACGGAAATAAGAATCAAAACTCTTTTTTCAAACACCCACACTATAACCGATACATGTACGTACTGTACTAATACTTATAGGCATTTAGAATTGGATACTGCAAGTCTGCAAGGGTGGTTACAGTACACTCATGAAGCATTGGCACCCAAACTCATTCAGCGGTGCACCCAATTTAACGGAAGTGGAGCTTCTAGCCCTTCAAGACAGACCTCTCGGAGTCTCGGTACATTGTACACGTCTATAGTGATTTCAGGTGTTGCCGGTTGGTTGTGACTAGCTCATTTCTCTCAGATGTGGGTTGGTGAAAAAACCAACAAATCATGCCACCTGCATGTACTTACAAAGCCCGCGTGGAAGTGGAAATCCAACAAACTATTTCCCAAAGCTAGAGTTGCGCTCCACTAACTGAAGTATGCATACCCTAGCTCTTCCGTTTTCATGCAACTTCTGAGTGGATGCATAGGAATACTGTAAGAATCAGGGAGTCGTAAAGGCCCGGGAGAGGACACGGGCACACATTCCCAGAAACATCTTCGACTCGTGCTTGCCGGGGAATGGAGTGTTGTTGCGGGGTGAACGGCAAAGGTTGCCTGCTATTCTTTATGATCGTCAAAACGCATCAAAACGCATCATAGGTCAATATTACGTAATCATTCCATGATTCATGACATTGCCCGGATTCTGTTAAAAAAAGTCACTGTGTTTCCTGTCTATATGGTGGCAGCTAGGTGAGCGCTAGATAATCTTGATACATTTGTCGCCTTTCTTCTCGCACTTTAGGAAACGGAGGGCTGAGTCTCAAGGTCGGCCTGAAAAAAGGTCTCTGTGAGTTTAACCGAAGCCTCCACAAGTGTAGAAAAGGTAAATAATCTAACAGAAGTGCGCACACAAACATGCACGCGCATGTACACACACACACACACACACACACACACACACACACACACACACACACACACACACACACACACACAGGGAATTTCTACCGGAGAAGAAAATCTAAATTCTGTTTAGATTTTCTTCTCCGGTTTCATTTTCCGGCTTGTTTCTCCTTCCTCATGCAGAAGCAACAAAGAGTTCAGCCATCAGCAGGCCAAGAAGAAAACACTTGCTAAACTCTGATTGGCTGAGGGTGGTCGAGGTCAAGAGCAGGATAGGCTATAAAAGTAATCATTCCAGGAGGGAATGGTGGTCGGGGTTTGGGATGGCCAGGATTTTAGATTTTCTTCTCCGGTAGAATTTTACAGCTTGTTTCTCCTTCTTCTTCTTCTTGGCCTGCTGATGGCTGAACAGCCATCAGCAGGCGAAGAAGAAAAAACCAGCCATCTGAGCAGGCGAAGAAGAAAACACTGCTGAACTCTGATTGGCTGAAGGCGGCTGACCAGTCATTTCAGGTGTGAAGTTCAGAGCCAGGATAGGCTACAAAAGTAATCATTCCAGGAGGGGATGGTGGTCGGGGTTTGGGATGGCCAGGATTTTAGATTTTCTTCTGTGGTAGAATTTTCCAGCTTGTTTCTCCTTCCTCATGCAGTTCAGTTATTAGCTAATACTATAGAATTTTCTTTGCCTTTTCGCTGGCTTGCTGTTGGTGGCTGTCCTTCCTCCTGCAGAAACACACACACACACACACACACACACACACACACACACACACGCACTCACACACACACGCGCACACGCGCACACACACACACACACACACACGCACATGGAGACAAGTCATGCACTGTGAATCTCCGGTACAGACACTGCACATGTACATACTCCGCACCTAGCCTATCCCGGCTCTAAACTTCACACCTGAAATGACTGGTCAACCGCCCTCAGCCAATCAGAGTTCAGCAAGTGGTTTCTTCTTGGCTTGCTGATGGCTGAACTCTTTGTTGCTTCTGCATGAGGAAGGAGAAACAAGCCGGAAAATTCTACTAGAGAAGAAAATCGAAAATGCTCTCATTAGAATTCTAAAAGTGCACTCACACTATACAAGCAACACATCATGATAGGCATGCGGCCCATGACTGCATGCATGCACATGGTATAACTTGTTACATGCGGCCTTACAAGATACGGTTTGTTATAAACAAAATCTGTTCGCTACAAAGATGAACGTGGTGCATGAGTTTGTGATGCGAGTGGTGTGTGTGGTGGAGGTGCTGCTGCTGCTACCACAGCAACAATGTATCCGTGTGCTTCTTTTTCTTCAGCTACTCTGGATACAACGACCTGTACGACCAAACGACCTGTATGACTGGAAAGACCTTTACCACGCCATCTGCCACTACAGGTCCCACTAGTTCTGCTGCTGCTGCTACAACAGCAACTCTGACAAATTCTGCAACCTCACTGTCAGCATCACCATTTGACCTCAACAGCATTGAAAAGCGTTGTATTGCAAGAAGTGACCACTGAATAACTGCAGAGAAGGGTAGATCACTGGCTTACTACAGAACGGATTCATCATTAAATTTTCATCCCACAGGCATTGTTGATCTGAGTCCTGACCACCGGCTTGTTTCTCCTTCCTCATGCAGTTCAGCCATTAGCTAATACTATTAGATTTTCTTCTGTGGTAGAATTTTCCGGCTTGTTTCTCCTTCCTCATGCAGTTCAGCCATTAGCTAATACTATAGAATTTTCTTTGCCTTCTCGCTGGCTTGCTGTTGGTGGCTGTCCTTCCTCCTGCAGAAACACACACACACACGCACGCACGCACGCACGCACGCACGCACGCACGCACGCACGCACGCACACACACACACACACACACACACACAACATGCACAACATGCACAACATGCACATGGAGACAAGTCATGCACTGTGAATCTCCGGTACAGACACTGCACATGTACATACTCCGCACCTAGCCTATCCCGGCTCTAAACTTCACACCTGAAATGACTGGTCAACCGCCCTCAGCCAATCAGAGTTCAGCAAGTGGTTTCTTCTTGGCTTGCTGATGGCTGAACTCTTTGTTGCTTCTGCATGAGGAAGGAGAAACAAGCCGGAAAATTCTACTAGAGAAGAAAATCGAAAATGCTCTCATTAGAATTCTAAAAGTGCACTCACACTATACAAGCAACACATCATGATAGGCATGCGGCCCATGACTGCATGCATGCACATGGTATAACTTGTTACATGCGGCCTTACAAGATACGGTTTGTTATAAACAAAATCTGTTCGCTACAAAGATGAACGTGGTGCATGAGTTTGTGATGCGAGTGGTGTGTGTGGTGGAGGTGCTGCTGCTGCTACCACAGCAACAATGTATCCGTGTGCTTCTTTTTCTTCAGCTACTCTGGATACAACGACCTGTACGACCAAACGACCTGTATGACTGGAAAGACCTTTACCACGCCATCTGCCACTACAGGTCCCACTAGTTCTGCTGCTGCTGCTACAACAGCAACTCTGACAAATTCTGCAACCTCACTGTCAGCATCACCATTTGACCTCAACAGCATTGAAAAGCGTTGTATTGCAAGAAGTGACCACTGAATAACTGCAGAGAAGGGTAGATCACTGGCTTACTACAGAACGGATTCATCCTTAAATTTTCATCCCACAGGCATTGTTGATCTGAGTCCTGACCTAACATATACTGTCCGGGTTCTTGGGACCACAGCGGACATCAACCCTGCCTCAGCATCCAGCCCACTACTTTCTCGTAGACTCGTCGGAGAACATAACAGTTAAAACAAACTAATGTTGAACGTGGAGAATGCACGATTTTGCAAGGGCTGTCTTTATGAAAGTATTAAGATTCAAGAATGGATCAAGGCAAGAGTGGACGGAGGATGTTTTAAGGGGAAGAATGATGACTTGGAGGCAATGTTTGAGCAACCATGGGTGCCCAACAGGTGTGCACGCACAACTGTATGTCCGATGTTTGTTGCCAGCAAGGGTGATATTTATTAATTTCATTTACTGTAAAACCAGAAAATCTAACGAGTCACAAAGTCTAACGTTTTAAAGGCCAATTTTCTTCGTTATTTGAAGAAACATTATCACGAACCCGCTTTCAGATGTCTGTGTGAAGAGGCGCATACAGATAGGTAGCCAGGTAGCCATCATTAAACGTTCTGCACGTTATCATGCAAAAATTACAAAACGTTGAACTTTTTGGTCGTTTAACTTTCTTGTTTTCCAGTATATAATATGCATATGTGTGTCCTGTGCAGCAATGGACAACTCCCTGCGCAATGCACAGTCGAAATCTAACAGGAGGTCACAAAGTGAACCAGACATCCACGCGCCATTTTTTCATCTTTCTCTAGAGCAATTGATCACTATTTTACGGAACGAGGTCAGTAAGAGCAGAACCTCCCAGAAATACACTGAATGGCTCCAGGCAGCAAAACAAAGAATGGCAGTGCCAAAGTACAGTGCCGAGTATGCCGAGCTGTTTACCAAGCTAGAAAAGGGTATGGATGAGATCAAATCAAGAGCCCAGCACCCAAGTAGCAAGTGATCATTCTTCAAGGCAGAGTTCGGCAGTATCGAGGCCCTTCAACACCACATTTATAACACTCACATCAATATGGAAGAGTCATATTCACAACGCCTGTCGCCTTACAAGTGCCGTTGGGAGTCCTGCAATCACACAGAGTTCCAGAATAGAATGGCATTCAAAACACACATTGGACGGCACACAGGCAAACCAGAGGATGAATACTTCTCATTGCTGCACCATACTATACATATACATGTACTAGTATACTACTTTCATTATCTGAGCTACCATCTGCACGCGCATTACCTTGCAACAAATGCCTACCTGCTGTGGTGTAATTTCACAGCTTGCCTCTTGCTGACTTCTGACACACTGCTTCATCACACTTGACATACTTTGACTTTTCTGCGGCTCGGCGCCACGCCATCGGGGCTAGTCGTCGCTCTACACCTGTTTCCTATCACCCTGTCTCCCTGCTTCGCACCTGACTCATACTCACAGCCATAGCTTGCTACTGCCAAGCGCCCTGCCATCGGTGCAGGTGGCGAATTTACGCCTAGCGCCCGATCTGTATTATCCCGCCTCCCTGCCTTGCGCTCGACTCGTACTGTGCTACGGTCCAACGCAACACCATCAATGCAGGCCAGCTTTACACCTGGCTTTTTTGGGGGTTTTCCCGCCTCCCCGTTAGCAGAATAGATCGCGCGCTTCGGGCGGAACAGGCACATATTTAAACCGCCCGTTTGCAGCCTTAGGGACATCATTGACTACCTGAAGAAGGCCATTGGCCGAAACGTTGTATATAATGGAATGGTTCGGAAATTTGCAGAGTATTGTGGAATGGGTGAGTTCACCCAATTGTATCTACTACGAAACTGCAGGAAGCCTCCAAACTTCTTCTCTGCTGCTTGAAGATCAAGCAAAAGCATTAACATCACCTGAGCAAATGAAGTGGCATCCTGTTGTTCTGAGACGGTGCTTGCAGCAGTTTTCTAGATCCAAAAGTGGTTACGAGACAACTTGTGAGGAGCAGTGGTTTTCTAAAGCTGCCGCCGGGCACAGAGTCCTGATGTTTTATTGCAACTACCAGCATCCAGAGACTGGCTGGCAAGATCAATGCCTCATGGAAATGCAAACCGTCTACAAAGACTGATTTGTTAAATCGAATCGTGGAGGACCTGACCGTAGCCATTTTGGAGTGTTAGCGTTTGATGAGATGACAATTAAAGAGACCTTAATCAGGGATAGTAAGTCCAATGAGCTCATTGGCTTTGTTGACCTGGCCGAAGATCAAGACGACAGCTTGTGTACAAAGCCCGAGGACTCGCTTGAAACACACGTGCTGCAATTTCACTGGAAGTCCCTATTTGTCCCTGTCACCTCTCCTTGTTCCTTGTTCTTACTTATTCTCCAAGTCTCTCGGAGGACACCAAATCAATCGGATCATCTCGAGAGGAGTGTCAAAACTGCACGATTTCAGATTTATTGTCATTGGTACTATATGTGACGACGCAGCACCTGACCGCAAATTCGTGCGTGAACATTCCACGAGCACCCTTGATGTGGGCCGTACCCCATTCGGCAATTGGCCTCTCTTTATGTTCACCGACCGAGAAACACTTTGCCGAAGAGTGAATGAACATGGCCGGGGCTACTCAAGAACCCTGACAATTGGTGTTCAAAGTCAGACCTGGAGCCAAGTGGAAGACGTTGTACACAGGAAGTGGCCCAGACTGCTCCGATTCACCCTACTTAGGAAGGAGCATGTGAACTTGGACTCGTTTACTTCGTTTGCAGTACAATGATGCAGACTTGCCTATGGCATATTCAATGCCCGTGTCAAAATGGAAATGGCGGACAGCGTTCCCACCTCTGACAACTGTAGCAATGCGATACTACTTGCAGAGGGTGAGGGCACTTATAGAGGACCTTGGATCAAGATAGAACATGTAGGACCGTTGAGATGCCTTGCTAGGAGCATTCCTAAACACAGTCCGTTGGTTCACTGAATGGAGGTCATCATGCACGAAAAACCTGGAGTTTGTTTCACGGCAAGTGCACAAGGACATGCAAATGACGAACAATGCGCTGTGCTTTTCTCTCCACTTCAGCAAAATTCTCCGGGAAAGGTGCAAGGGACAAGGCCACACCGGACCCAAATGATTGAAAGTGAGCAAGTATATTAGTCCTGGGCACTGCTTCATGTTCCAGCTCCCGTCTCGCCGCGACTATGCACCGCCCAACATAATACTTGTGCTGGTGAGTTCAGGTATATTGACTTGAGAAGATGCATACGACGCCCCTACAAGGTCGTCACTTGAACTTCCAATATTGCACTTCTTGAAAGCTTGATTGTTCAAGAAGTCTATCAGATTGGCAAAAACAGCTGAAGTTACTAGATATCTTATACTTCACCTCCAATCCGCAACACACGAACAGTCCTTGGCTACACCACGTACAGTGATTGTTCCAATTTTTTTACCCAGGAGGTCATCATCAGGGATCCCGATATCTACTCCGATATCTTCAGAGTAACTATATCGCAAATCCAGAGGAAACACGCATCCTCAAACACTCACACTTGTGCACGTGCACACGTACCCACCCTCCCACCCACACCATACTGGCCAACCCAGCCAAAGCCATTCCCTTACACACACATGCCCAGTTTCCCTCAGTGTACTCTCATTTCCCTTCTCGTAGTTTTTCTGTTTTTGCCAATTTTACCCAGTTTTCTCTCTTTTTTGGCTCGCAGTCCATTTTTTTCATTTTATGTCTTCCTTTTTTTTGTTGTTTAAAAAGACAGCTCTTGGCGACGTCCTATGTTTTTAACTTAAAAGCATGCTAATGCCGCTTCACTTCGTCGACTCCTCCAACACCAACAAAGAATTGGTGTGTATGTGTGCTGCACTGGTCAAAATTCGCATTTCAAGCTCCACAAAAAAGTTGGTTTTGAACAATCGTGGTTTTGTGCCATTTCCCTTAGTTCTTCAAAAAAAATTCCCGGTGTGCCAGTACTTGCCCTAGTTTTCGGTATAATACCGGGAAAACCGGTATGGTTGGCAAGTATGCCACACATACACATACACACATGCACACACGCGCACACACACACACACACTCACATGTTCCTACCTTGTTGTGAAACATCCTCTTGATCATCGCACGATAATCCAGTTCGTGATTTCTGACGCTCCAATCGCTTTCAGTTTCACTCAAACTATAACGTCCATTATTTCTTGTCTGTGCAAACGTTATTGAGCAGCTTGTCCCGACATGCATAGTACAGGGGGGGGGGGGGGAATGACTACTGTGAGTCGACAAATTTTGGCCCATTCAAATTTCGGCTGCAACACATGTTCGGCCTGTACTGCTGCTGCCTGTATACACTGTCACGCTGAACCTTGCAAAACAAAATTTCTTCCGCAACAATTTTTCGGCCAAATATGATCAGGCCGAAAATAGCCGAAAATAAATATGTGCCGAATATTTTGTTGACTCACAGTAGCTTCTTTCTTGCTATTAGTCACGGCTCTGTCATTTCAGTTGCTGCTGTTATCTTGTGCGTTTTCTTTGTTCTAACTGCATTCCACTGTACTTGTCTTCATTCACATCTACTTGTGCACTTATTGATTTCTGTATTTTTGTATACTGTAGAACGGGTAATTTTAGCGACGTAAAACCCTAGCGAATTTAGCGATCGACTCATTTTCGCTAAAAGTTTCAAGTCGCTAATCCGTTGAGACATAGTAGTGCACTGGTGATCCGTGAGTAAAATCGCTGCAAATCGCTAAAATAAAACGTCGCTAACCGGTTGACAATGGGAAAAAGCTAAAATTACCCGTTGTACAGTACTTCAGGTGTCTGTAAAATGCCGTGCCTACTGTACCATTAGTGCTGATTCAGCTGTACCATTAAGTACTGGTTCAGCTGTACCATTAGTGCTGGTTCAGCTGTATCATTAAGTGCTGGTTCAGCTGTACCATTAAGTGCTGGTTCAGCTGTACCAGCAAGTGCTGGTTCAGCTGTACCATTAAGTGCTGGTTCAGTGCTGGTTCAGCTGTACCATTAAGTGCTGGTTCAGCTGTACCATTAAGTGCTGGTTCAGCTGTACCATTAAGTGCTGATTCAGCTATACCATTTGCATTGCATTGATAACCGCACTGCTTGGAATTACCCTATGGATACTTTACTTTCATGGTTGACATGCACACATGTCCCAGTGCACACGTCAGAATTGGCTTTAGTTCCTCTCTCCTTTGTTCCCTTTACACCACTATCCCATGGCTATACCCTTCTTGTGCTTTTGTTCATAGGGTTTTGACGTTAGCACAAGACATGTCTGTCCTTTTCGGTCGGTACAATGTTAGGCTATCGCACTCTCCGGGACACACCATGCCTAGTAGCTTTCTTGCATTGGCTATTATTATGTGCCATGAAGTGGAGACGATAAATAAAATAAATAAAAAGTTCGTTTGTGTCTGGACTGGGAACTTGAGTCTGAGTGATCTCGACAGGCCATTTGTGTTCACATACGTTTGCGAGGGAAGTATGTTTTGTTTACTGACCTGATACGACTCGACACATCTCCGATGAAGCCTCAGCAACTTGTCCCAGGATGTTCTGCCACGCCTGGTAAATATCATTGGAAATCAAAAAAAATCAAAAGTGTTATCATAAGACAGTTAGATCATTCCTGCCACATCTAAATGTTTGTTCACATAAGCCAAAACAGTGCCGGGAAGCACCTGCGGTGGGCCAGCTCCCCGGTCAGCCCCGGTGCCGAAGAGAATCACAAGCATACACTCGAGTACTGCTGTGCAGTTGAGTGCCTATATTCCGCACCCCTTGGGGCACGAGGTTGTGTCCAGGGTGTTCGGGTGAGGAGTCTGTTCGGATACGGGAGCGGGCACACATCAATCTAAACCATGCACATTCCATCATGTGTGCAGGAATGGACTCGGATGGAGAGCCAAGGATTAATTTATAGAAAAGAAAAATTGAACAAGGAACTACAAGTTACGCTATAATGTCCACTGACACCACCAGTTACTAAACAATCAGCTCATGCGATAACATTGCACAGCACTGACCGACGGTACTGATGTTCTACAACTAACTGGCTAACAGCTCTAGCACATCTTGGATGCGCACTCCAACAGCCTTCCAACTTGAAAGGTTCAGTCAGTACCGCCGGTCCCTGTCGTGCAATGCTATCGCATGAGCTGATTGTTTAGTAACTGGTGGTGTTAGTGGACATTATAGCATAACTTGTAGTTCCTTGTTCCATTTTTCTTTTGTATAAATTCCCTCATGTTTTCATCATTTCTCATACTCTTCAGCAGTACTACAGGAATTTGATGCACTCCAGCTCCTCAAAATTACATCCTGGGGACAAAATCGGACACCAACCTGTTACAATAAATCCTGTGCACCATTTTCAATGTTGCTTTGGGCGGGTAAAATCAATAAAAAACTCCTCTTCGTCCCTTCAATTCAATGCAAACAGCCAATTTGGATAATCGAGTGGTCGGATGGTGGACGTGCGGATAATCGGCATTCTTCTGTAGTACCAAATCTACTATGGAGTACTATAGCATTTCCACAAATGCTACGACAGGATTGCAAATTGGAGCTTGACTTCTATGTTTCTTCAGAAGTTCACGAGACAGTAAAGGTCTTTCGGTGATGGCCACCCTCTACTGCAGATCATGAAACTACACCATTTATTGCTATCTACAGTCCCTTTTATTATTATCATTATCATTACAGTCATAAAACGTTGATTAGCTTTTGGCCATAAATGGGTCAAATATTTCACAATTTTGTTTGTAATCTCCCATAGAATGCTTTTCCAGTTATGTTTCCGAAGTCTATTTCTCCAAAAAGAAGGTGAAGAGTATAGGATTTTGGCCAAGCTTCAAGTTGCCTTAAATGCACTGAATTGGGAAGACCATGAAAATCCAGGCCGTTTCACTCCATTAGCAAAAGTAAATTGTGCGGTTTGAACCCCAGTTCTTCGACGTTATATTTATGCACGATCTCGAACGGTCACTGCTGCGGTCTGCGCCCGGTGCTCCTGTATTGTTCAAAAGATACATCGATGACATCATCATGCTATGGGTATTAGGAGCGACGCTGCTGTTGTTTTATTCAACACTTCAACGATGGTAGCCCAATGATCAAATTTGCCCACCAGTCCACCGAAGAAACATGCTCGATTGACTTCAGAGACACCACAATCCATGTGTCAACGACTGGAGCCATTTCATACGAGCTCTTCCACAAACCATGTCATGGCGGCTTGGTGTCTGACTACAAATCCGCCGTTCCATACCAACAAAAGATCTCAATTGCCTCGTCCGAATTCCTCCGAGCTGCTTGACTCTCATTGGATAATGCAACGTGCCTGATGAGTGAAAAGAAAGTCATCGACGTGCTGAAATTCAATAATTTCCCCCAATCAGTGATTGACAAAGCCTGGGGTCGAGCTGGACAACCGACAGGATCGAAAAAGGACTTTCGCACAACACTCAAGCTTCCATTCAAAACAGACCACATCCACAAGAAGGTACAATTATTATCTATGAACAAGAGGGTTAAGATGCACCATTATGTTTCCCCTTTTTTGCTACAAAAGGGTGAAGTTCACTATCTGTTAGCCATTCTACATTATCAACCTTCACTGACGAGATCCTGATGATCGAAACAGCTGCTGTCTGAAGGAGCAGAGTACCAACTGAAGTGTCGTTTTGCTGATGGTGTGCTGTGGCAACGTGTTGAGGTCCGCTGGAGAGCGCAGCGGTGTGGTGTGGTGGTTGATAAGAATTATTATCTAATTAGCAAAAATCAGCTGAATACCCACTTGGGCCACATCATCTACAAGAATGCTCGGCTCGGCTCACGGGTTTGCAGGTCTGCCTTGGAGAAGCGCCTGTGCCGCAAGTTTGTTGATCCAGAGCAGCCAAGGAGAAGGGGTAGAGCGAAAGCAGCTTGCATGGCCTGTACAGCAGGTACAACAGGCTGCGCCCACCGGGACGTAATGTACCACCTGGAGTGCCGATGTGGTAATGACTATGTCGGAGAAACTGGATGAACCGTGGCGACAAGGTCAAAGGAAAACAATGATAGCGCATGCAACGAGGTCCGAGGAAAGGTGCTGGATGAGCATTACCGGATCTTTCACGCTGATGAGCCATTGTCATTGGGGGAGACCGGATTTGCCAATGTCTGTGTGCTTGGGACAAAGCCAGGCAGGGCAAGGAGAAGGATTTGGGAGGCCATCAAGATCTGGGACATGAAGCCTAACATGAACACCAGCACTGGCTGGGATCTCCTGTGAATAACGGTTGTCTAGCTTGTTATTGGAGTGATAGCTATCCGTGTGAAACCTTAGCACCCACAAATTGTGCATATGACCACCCTAGTCTTTCACATTATGTGAGGACTGTCACCACTATTGTAATCATGTGGCATGTGTCGTTTTTCGCTTAGAGTTTTTTCCCCGCTGTATTCCACGCCAACCTAGCCAGCTTATTGTTTTAAAGCCTGCCTTGCTTCCTTGCCCACTTCACCCCAAAGATGGTCAGAGTGACCGAAATGTTGAGAAAGAACCGTTCAACTGTGTCAAGTAGCAGTGCATCCGAGTGTTGGCCAGTGTTGCCACAATACGAGTTGAAATACAGTTTGCAAATACTTGATGCGGAGACAATTTTAAAAATAGCAATAAAGAGAACAAATACGGCTGTCAAAGACACAAGAACGAAGTCATGAAATTTTTCCAAAATCGATTTTCACATCACATTCCTCAGTGGAATGTCGTGACTGAAGAATATCCATGCTGAACAATGGTTAAAGAATGATGAAGAAAGGCGAGACAATAGAAGTTAAGTGAGAACTGAGTGACAAGGGGGTGAAATACTAATAGTAACGCTAGAACTGTGCAGTGAGACAAACAATCATGCTGTGAACATATGAAAACAATCTTAACGGAACTACTTGTTTCTTCTGTTTACAAAGATCAGGCTTGTACAAACGGATACAAACAGCCTCAAGCACTTTCACCTGACTAGCATACCGTGTACGACACACAACAGAAAAACTAAATCATCATAAACCTGCAGACACTTAGGGCGAGACAACAAATGAAGAAACACAGCAGACATCTTACGATCACAATCCCCATCCAATTCTTCCTCTCCACCAACTGCAACCTCATCCTCCGTCTCATCTCCCAACTCATCTTCAGTATCATCTTCTGTGCCATCCTCCTCATCAATGTCGATCACTCCCAGACTCGCTTCATGTTGTTTAGACTCTGTTAGTTGACTCCTCCTTTGATCTTGATGGTAAGTTGTTACTGTTGTTGTTGAATCTTGTATTCCCAGTGTCTTCGCCGGTGCTTGACATCCAGTGCTGTAATAATTCATTGAATAATTAACCGGCGTTGATCGTCTAGGTCTTTGAATGTTGATTGTATTGTTTTCTTTGTTGTATTCCGTTCCGTTTGGCCTTCTTTCTCCTTGTCGATGTTCAGTGCTTGCCTCAAACATTTTCGCATGTGCCACCGACGCCACAGACTCAGCCCCAGCACTCCCGATGACGGATGCAGGTGGCAAGAGCGCACACCACAACAGCATCGAGCTCAAGGCCAAAGTGAACGCTGCGATGAGGTGATGCCCTCATCGCCGTTGCCTCCCCGGAACCGCCACCTGCATCCGTCATCGGCAGTGTTGGGACCGAGTCTGTGGCGTCGGTGGCTGGCACATGCGAATATGGATGAGGCAGGTACTGAACATCGACAAGGAGAAAGAAGGCCAAAGGGAACGGAATACAACAAAGAAAGCAACACAATCAACATTCAAAGACCTAGACAATCAACGGCTAATTATTCAATGAATTATTACAGTACTGGATGTCAAGCACCGGCGAAGACACTGGGAATACAAGATTCAACAACAACAGTAACAACTTACCATCAAGATCAAAGGAGGAGTCAAATAACAGAGTCTAAACATGAAGCGAGTCTGGGAGTGATCGACGTTGATGACGAGAATGGCACAGAAGATGATACTGAAGATGAGTTGGGAGATGAGACGGAGGATGAGGTTGCAGTTGGTGGAGAGGAAGAATCGGATGGGGTTTGTGATCGTAAGATGTCTGCTGTGTTTCTTCATTTGTTGTCTCACCCTAAGTGTCTGCAGGTTTATGACGATTTAGTTTTTCTGTTGTGCGTCGTACACGGTATGCTAGTCAGGTGAAAGTGCTCGAGGCTGTTTGTATCCGTTTGTAAAAAGCCTGATCTTTGTAAGCAGAAGAAACATGTAGTTGCGTTTTTATGATAGATTGTTTTCATGCATGTGTAGGTTGAACTACTAGGTTCACAGCAGGATTGTCTCATTGCACAGTTCCAGCGTTACTATTAGTGTCTCACCCCCTTTGCACTCAATTCTCACTTCACTTCTATTGTCTCACCTTTCTTCATTCTATTTTAGACATTCCACTGATAAAGTGACATGAAAATCGATTTTAGAAAACATACGTGACTCCCATTCTCGGTCTTGTGTGGCGATGACAGCAGAATTAATTCCCTTTATTGCTATTTTGAAATCCAGTTTCGTTGAATTAAAAGGAAGAGACTACATTCGGACAGCTCCAACAGAAGCAAAATTATTTGAGCAGTTCTGCAGAGCAGGATACCAGGCGATAGCCTTAAAGGGGAAGTATACCCTAAAATCAAATTTTCACCAGTTGTAGTCTTCGGGGTGCTGAGTCGAATGGTCTTGGTCCGAGGAAGCTGAGACGCTCCCTTCCTACTTGAATCCCAATCGAACTCGCGCACTTCCACCGAAACTGGGTGACTGCGCCCTACTAGATGGGGATTTGTATGCAAAATGTCACTAAAAGCGCCATTTCGTTCTTATAAAAGCACGGATGACCGCGATTGGCCCATATGTTGTAGTCTTTTGGACGCTGAGTCGACTGGTTTTGGTCCGAAAAGGCTGCGATGCAGTGTTCCTCCTTTATTCCCAATCGAACATGGTTGAACAAGCGGTCACGTGCTCCTGCGTACACCAGTCACCTGGTCACCGTGCCTGCAGGGTACAACTTACTAGCCTGTTTGACCTTTTTTGGGTGCAGTCCTGTCACTCGAGTTGAACCTTGGTGTGAAAGTTGTCGCCTGCTGACGCGGTGACCAGGTGATTTGGGCAACAAGGACCACGTGACTGCTTCTTCAACCATGTTCGATTGGGAATAAAGGAGGAACGCTGCATCGCAGCCTTTTCGGACCAAAACCAGTCGACTCAGCGTCCAAAAGACTACAACATATGGGCCAATCGCGGTCATCCGTGCTTTTATAAGAACGAAATGGCGCTTTTAGTGAAATTTTGCATACAAATCCCCATCTAGTAGGGCGCAGTCACCCAGTTTCGGTGGAAGTGCGCGAGTTCGATTGGGATTCAAGTAGGAAGGGAGCGTCGCAGCTTCCTCGGACCAAGACCATTCGACTCAGCACCCCGAAGACTACAACTGGTGAAAATTTGATTTTAGGGTATACTTCCCCTTTAACAACAACAAAAAACGGAGATCACTGCCAAGTTATACTAAGATGAAGAACAAGAAAATGACGACATTCGCTGTTAGGTATTGGCACACTTCGAAGAATTATGGAGTGTAGGCTAATCCTTTTTCCCTTTTTTATATTCTGCGGAAAGCACTCGACGAATGCAACACTCGTGATAGTCACATCGCTCGCTTACCTTCAAAATTCATAGGCCAGGGCTTGTGGAAAATGGCAGAGGATTTTCTAAGGCCGGTCGAGAAGAAGAGTGCGACTTACACGTATGTGTATGACACTGAGCTGCCAAAAGAACAAGACACAGATAATACACATGCATGGTCATTGCTGTTCAAACGCAACGAAGCGGACCAGGACTGCTTACCCGCTCTGCTCACGGGCATTGGACATATCTACAACTATAAACAATATACTGAGTACGGGGCACTTCATCTTGTCGACCGTTTCGCCTTTCCTCTCTTCCAGCCGCAATGCTCGAACTAACTTTCCGGATACATGCGATACTCTGGAGAAACTTACGGAAGAGAGACCCGGAAAGCCAACTTGCTTCTTGATTGAAAACTTCTTCTCTGAGCTGCTTTCTTCTCCACCTGCAAAAGATTCCAAAACTACTACTCGTAGACTACAATAGTCATGTGATACTACTACTACTGTAGTAGACTCTACATTCACTAATGTCCTAGCTCTACGAAGCGGCTGGGTGCTGTAAGCTGTGGAGCTACTGTAGACCTGGTAGACCCTGGAAAGAAACGGAGCGAACTTGTGTCACGTCTTTGGCGCTAGACGACCTCTAGCTCTGGCACTAGATCGCACCTGTTGGCTGTTGCTCGTGGAGGCTACATAATTGTAGACCCAGAAATGAGGCGAGTGAGGGCCAGAGTCAGACAGAGAGAGGCGTCACAAGTAGGCACCTTTCCAATATCCACCTTTCGATGTAACCTACTTCTGTAGATCTACTCGCTTTGCAAATTTGCATGAGAATATTCGAGATGGAGATATTCTGGATTTTGGGGTCGTCGGTAGCGGATGTTCAGTCTGGAATGCCGTTATGGACCTTATCCTGCTGTACTGTACACCTGGTACACTGCGGCAAGTAATAGTTGGAGGCGTTGTGCTATGTTCATTCCTCCATGTTTTATTTTTTAAATTTGTTTTCTTATCATTGTGAACTACTTGTGTCGCAGGCTCCCCGGCTCCGTGGATTGAGCACTGTCGCAAGTCAACGGCAACTCTGCTTTGTGGTGTCTACTCCTGCCAATGGTAGATTATATTAAAGGGGAAGTTAAGGCAAAAATCAAAATTTCACCAGTTGTAGTCTTTGGGGTGCTGAGTCGAATGGTCTTGGTCCGAGAAAGCTGAGACGCTCCCTTCCTACTTGAATCCCAATCGAACTCGCGCACTTCCACCGAAACTGGGTGACTGCGCCCTACTAGATGGGGATTTGTATGCAAAATGTCACTAAAAGCGCCATTTCGTTCTTATAAAAGCACGGATGACCGCGATTGGCCCATATGTTGTAGTCTTTTGGTCGCTGAGTCGACTGGTTTTGGTCCGAAAAGGCTGCGATGCAGCGTTCGCCCCTAATTCCCAATCGAACATGGTTGAACAAGCGGTCACGTGCTCCTGCGTACACCAGTCACCTGGTCACCGTGCCTGCAGGGTACAACTTACAGCCTGTTTTGACCTTTTTTGGGTGCAGTCCTGTCACTCGAGTTGAACCTTGGTGTGAAAGTTGTCGCCTGCTGGCGTGGTGACCAGGTGATTTTGGCACCCAGGAGCACGTGACCGCTTCTTCAACCATGTTCGATTGGGAATAAAGGAGGAACGCTGCATCGCAGCCTTTTCGGACCAAAACCAGTCGACTCAGCGTCCAAAAGACTACAACATATGGGCCAATCGCGGTCATCCGTGCTTTTATAAGAACGAAATGGCGCTTTTAGTGACATTTTGCATACAAATCCCCATCTAGTAGGGCGCAGTCACCCAGTTTCGGTGGAAGTGCGCGAGTTCGATTGGGATTCAAGTAGGAAGGGAGCGTCTCAGCTTTCTCGGACCAAGACCATTCGACTCAGCACCCCGAAGACTACAACTGGTGAAATTTTGATTTTTGCCTTAACTTCCCCTTTAACCGTCGCTATTGCCTTGCACGCAATAGACACGTGAAGACAGTTACCTACATGTAAGTAATGGGATATGACTGGCTCTATTGCCGTGAAACTCGGAGAAACAAAGTTTCCCGACAGTGGGAACCTTTGTCGCAGTCTCCTCCTCTCCGTGTGTTGAGCACTCTCCCAAACCCGAAATGATTGTTCACATCTTAGGTTTCTCAGATTTCTAGTATTAATGGTTTGAGGACTCCATACACATGTACAGCTCTCCATGAATGATAAGCTGATGGTGAAGGTGAGGGGAGGCTAAACAATGCCCCCCCCCCCCCCCTCATTCTCATCATCATTTCTGAAGTGATGAAGACCAGTATGGGTGAAACGTTAAAAAAACATTCTTCAGTATCAAGTCTTGCTCCTTCTGATCGATCGGCTATTTTGTATCTACTGCTGAGTAGGCCTTAGCGGATAATGCCGGCAGAAAAATTGGCAGAATTCGGTACTTTTTCTGGTAAGTTTCATGCATGTTTGGTATGTGGATAAAGAAATGGAGCAGAATTCGAGGAATTGCCCGCCATAAGGTTTGTATGGTTCTGCCAATTTCACTGCTTTTCGAGCAGAATCTACCACCTTTTCGAGCATTATCCGCCAATGCCTACTGCTGAACGTGATTGATTCTGTAGCTGGACCTTTGCTAGTTTGTCATCGTTCCGAGCATCAAGTCCTTGCTTGATTTGAGTTACCTTTCTGTTTGTCTGCGTCTATTTTTCCTCTCTATCAGACTGCGACCCACGGGAACTCGTGGCCTGGCACGAGGGAATACAATCATGGATGCAGCGAGTTGGATTTTCGGGCTTTGATCACTACTTGGTGGTTTTTCCGATCTACTCACCTCCCACCGCATGCAGGCGCTGTACCTACGCGGATTGTTCCTGGAGGGTGGTGGCTAGGCGTTCCCCAAATCGGCCGACCAAAGCACTGGTGGCGTTCCTGCGGACGCGGAAAACTCAGTCTGTGTCACAAGTTTCACGCGAACCGCGATGTTTTTCGCAGACTCTTGTCCTATTATCCCCCCCCCCCCCCTCTCCGATGTATGTCGTACATGTACTAGTATGCACTCCATGGATCCAGTTGCAGAGTGGAGACATCGTCACCACCGGCCTGCATCAGACCAGTCACCTGGCATTATGGATTATAACGTTAGCCTATGAATCCGTTGATCCCCGAGAAAGATTATAGCCTATAAACAGGGACTCTTCCTCCTACTGGCCCAAGTAAGAATCACCTGGGCAAGCCTGGACTGGTCTGCAGTACAATGACGAAGAGGAGAATCACGCTGTGCCAGTTCACCCATCATTCAGTCTTTCTTTAAACATTTTATCAGCCTAAATATCGCCATTCACAATATCCCTTCTGATCCTTAAAATTGTAATTTGCAGAGAGCCTTGAAGAACGACAACTGTATGTCATGTACATGTAAGGCCCTTGATACGGCACACGAGCATTATAGACAACTAGTACATAATAGTGTCGAAGGGTACATTGTGCTGGTATTCCTGATACTACTACTGCTAGTACATTGTAACAACAACGTGGTGATGAAGGGTATGACCTAGGACAGATTCCTCGCTGAGTCCCGCGAAATGTTAGGTGTCGTGTCTGCTCGGTTGCAGACTTCTCAACATCACAAGTGTCCACTTGGCGACCTCACGACACCCACCGTCAAATCCACTGCTGCTATTTATACAAGGCGGAATTGAGCGCGTGCTTTGTTTTTGTCGAACCATTGAGTGCTTCATCAGTCTGAAGGGACAAGTACTTGACTGCTAATTGCCGCACAATGGACAGATTAGTCCTGGGGTGCATGGGCCAAATTTGTCACAGTGATTTCCTTGCCGAGCTCGATCCTGTTTGGCTTACAGGTCTATGGCCACAGGCACGTAGATCTGTTTGGGTTTGAATGATATTTGAACAGGATGAACGGCAGCTGGTCGCCTCTTTACTCTTTAGCCGCTCTTGCACTCACAAGCATAGCGCCACTCTATTCTTAAACGTGCGAACACACTCTTGGCCTGAAGTGCTTGAGGTTCAAGAGAGCGATGAAGTGTCGACCCACGATGGCTACACACGACGTACACTCCTGGCGAAGTGCTACGGTGTACTGCAAAGCCACTTGGATCCTCCAATGTCGCTCCTTTAACTGCGTGGGATACGACTTCTCTTCTCAAAGTCGAATCCCGCACAGTTGGCGTCAGGGAACGTGCGCACACGAGAGGTGATTGCGAAAAGCTGACCAGAAGATGGCTCCGTGATACTGATCACCAAGAACCCTTACGCTGGTAGTACTAGTAGTAGTAAGTGTTGTTAGTAGAACCAGCAACAAGACAATGCACATGTCTGCTCAGTGTCTTAACTCTAGACTAGAATGACTTCTACTCGTAGGCAATGCTGCAGTACTTTAGCGTTCAGCTTCTGCCTACTCATCAGAAGTCGACAAGAGCTTGGGTGCGAGGGATCAGCTACCGGGTAGCTAATCCCTCGCAAAGTGTGCGACTTTCCGCATGGCACTCTCCACTTCCTGTCCCACAACTTATCACCAAACGGAATATTGACACCACACAGTCACTATACTGATTTCCGTCCTCTTGCGAGATACATGTACGTTTTGTGTGGCTACGTCTCCGAGACCAGTGTCCGGATGATCCCCATGCACAGACTCCATCCACTCTAGTTGCCCTTGGTTCCGTGCACAGTGGCTTGTCTGCCGTCTCTGGTAGACTCGTCACCCTCTTGCCCTCCCCGTTATCTTTGCACTGTAGATCTACTGTAGGACTGTGCACAAGCCACAAGTGTATATCCGGATAGAAAACCCCCATCTACTGTTCACACAATGGCATGTACTTGTACAATGCACATGGTGCGGCCTTGGTGGTTCCGACAGGACGAGGTTGGGCAGGGGTCAACCCTACCAATTATTAGAAACGAATCAAAATACTTGTACATTATCATGCAGGATGCACTGCTGTGGAATCGACAAGAACAGAGTGCACTCGAGGTGCTGTTTCTTGCTGCTTTAAACTAATGCATTCAGCAAATTCCGTCGTGCTGGAGTTAAGCCAGTCATGTACCTGCATCGCAGTCCCCGGCATTGGTGCAAGAACGAACCTCTTTTGTGCCTCATACACATGTGCGTGCCGCCAGACAGTGCTCTTTGCCACGCCTAGGTAGTTGCCTTCTCCGAATAGAAACACGAAATATTTTTAAACCGTTTGGCAACTGCATCAGCATAAAGTGGTGTACACTTTCGTATTTCATTGCAGCGGTCTTGCGTCAAATGTCCCTACGAGTTGCTGTTAAGAGGATGCCATGTGATCTGTACGGACCCTCCCTCAGCTCAATGCCTTGTAGGACGAGCGAAATCAGATCACACAGCAGGTGCACAGGGGAAAAATGCCACCGGCACAATTGGCTCAAGTATACACTGTAGTGTAGGCGAAATGGGATTGGAAGGGTTGCTATCCAGAGGAGAGCATAGGCTGTTTGTCCGCGACCTTCCACATTTACCTGATGACCAATGAGGATCGAGTCCAGTGAAAAGAATGCCGAATGATCACAAACAACAGATCAACCACCAGTTTACTGCGCGTGTATTTACCATGATTTACTGGCTGGTTGGTCCCTTGCAGAGGTATTACCTGATTACTGCTCTTACTCGGTACTTGTTCGCATGTACATGTACCTGCATGTAGAATACAATGCATGCAGTTATAATGCACAACACGCATACTTCTTGTACATCAGCATCAACTCAGGCAAAGACTGTACTGATATGATTCTGAAGGCTAGAAGGCTTTTCCTGAGGCAAAGACTAGCACAAAATCATGTAGTACGTTTTACTAAAGACTACAGCACTAGTAGTAGTAGTACTGCAATGTCAAGTAAATCACTACCGTCGTACCGACGCAAACGGAAGTGCAGTACATGCGTCACCATCCTAAGCACCACTGGCACTGAGCAGGTTTCAGCCAGGGTGGTGGACAAACACCAATAGTACTGGCAATAGCAATGGCTTTCCGAAAGTGTGTAGCTACTAGCTTACTACATACTACATACAGTTACTAGTAGACACTTTACACGACGGCTGAGGACTACCCACTACCAACAATATGCAATCTTAGACTTGCATGCACTTATGCATATTCCCCATTGGACCGAATACCACCCGCAAACTACATGACTGTATTAGGCATTTTCATGTTGTCAGTAAACTTAGCATACGAGCTTCTATGGATGCTTTCCCAGTGACCGTCACACTGCACAAGAGAGAGAGTAGCACATGTACATGTACATTTCGTCTCCGTTCTCGAGAAAACTCACGATGCTTCTCCCTATGGTTTTTGCAAAAATTTGGGTGTGTGCTCTTCTCTACCCACTTTGTTTTTAGGCTGAGCAGATGCTCTGTTTTTACTGCCCTCGACACTGTAATCTCAGTCCCAGGGAATTCGCGGCACTTAGACCGACCGGCGATAGTACAGCTAGTTGCAAACTGCTAGGACTGTACACATCCATTGCGAACACACTCTACATGACTGTATATTCACCCTGCCTATGGTCCACGGTCCACGGTCCACGGTGCATGCAGTCATGTGCATGTGCATGTACATGTACGTACTATAATCGTGAGCAACGGTTTCACGTTCATGGCTAATCAAAATAACATACACACTGCGATGATGCACTGACCCGGGCCATCTACATGATTGTGTACATGTGAGTCTGTCAGAAGAGCTCCACACCATCCATCCCCAGGCGAGCAGCGGAGATTACCCTTCCTTCCTAGCGGTTTGCCCATTCCGTTGCGGTTTTAGATAGCCGAACACCTGTAAACCAATGCTACATTCTTCACACAGTTTGTAGAAAACATTCTACCGTATATTAATTAAAGAACCTAATGCGGACTTCACGTTTTTCCTTGCACTTCGTCTTTGCAGCTCTCACGCGCAGTCAGCTGAAAGCAGTCAACTGTAAACTACACCCAATATAGGCTAATGCAGCAGAACACACGTATACATGTACTTTTACATACGTTCCTATGACCATTGCTGCCAATAAGCGTAGGAATCTCACTGCTAAATTCTTTGAAATCGTCCACGTACACAAACCATGCAGCAAACCCTGAAGCAAACAGCTTCCGTGGCATCTACATGTACATACATATTGTTACCGTATTTTCCGGAGTATAGTGCGCACTTTAGATGTGCTATTTTAGGCCCTAAATCGCAGGTGCGCACTATGCTCCGAATGTGAAATGCATGTACTTCATTGAAGATTGATGTGCGAAACCCCAATGAAGATTGGGGGTGCGCGTTATACAAAGGTGCGCACTATACTCCGAAAAATACGGTAGATTGTTTATCTAATACTAGTTTTGAACTACATGTAGTATTGGGTTATAATTATAATATGTACATACATGTACATGTATACATGTATGTACAATCATGTACATTGCATGATTGTGTAGCACTAGCAACCACACACGAAAAAGAAGTGAGAAATCTGAAGCACAAACGCCAAGGTGAAGCTGCTGCTACATGTAAGTATGTTTGTGCAGGGGGTGGCGAAGCATTCAGACAATCCCAGGATATCGGCCTGACAATTACCACCCCTAACGGCCTAAGTGAATCGCCGCATCTGTATAGAGTGCGAGGGATGCGGCAGTCCACAAAGCCCTTAGCATTCAGATCTACTCTTGCCAGTGTTGGCACCTTGATGTCGAACTATTTTAGCAGATATGAAAAGCAACGGTTGCTGGATTGTCTAACAGTTATGGATGCACAAGTGCTGGATCCGCTGTATATCCGCTGTGTCTATCAACTAATACATTTTCTGTGCTGTAACGCCACAAACGGTACTATTAAATACTAAGTAACAACTAGCCGCTTCTTGCATTGGGACTGTAAGCAGTAGTCACCTATGATCGGTAGGGTTGATCGAGAAGGCACTCGGCCGACCGACCGATCGCAACCAGTATGGCATCCTGAAGGATAATCATGTGTGTATTGTGTACATGTACATATTAAATATAATTATACATGTACAGTGCAACCACAACTACAGGGTGGTCACTTCTACAGTACTTGTCAGTAGTATTCGAGCTCGCAGTCAGGGCCTGACAGAGGGTACAACACCCGACAACAAACGGTCGCGACTACAATCATAGTCATTGTACATGTACATTGTACATTGTATATTTGTGATACCCAATGCCCACTGACTGGGCAAGGCTGCATCTGGGCATTTTCTCCCTGCCACCACTCATCAGGCATCTTTCGCCCAGGTCGGAATAACGTTAGCGCTGTGGCAGCAGTGCCCATCCGACCCAACACTGTTGGGTGATTTCAGAAATACAGACTAATAATTGTCATGGCTGCATTGTGGAGCAGACCGCAACTCAAGCGACTCGTCGGCAGTGTTCCTGTCATCTTGGACGTGAGCGATTGTTCCGCCGACGGAGCACGAACGGAATTTTGTAGCCGCCTCTCTCTGATCAGGCACTAGCTAGCCGCCCCTAGCCTAGGCAAACGTGCCGACGCTCAGTCTGACAGATAAGAGCGACTCACTCTCTCACACTCAAGTCTCCTGTTACAGCAAGCCACAGAGCCATACACACTTTCAGTATTGCTGTACACGCTCGGCGTCTTGGTCGCTATCAGAAGGACCTGTGCACATCCTCCCATTGGATTCTTATCATTGCGAGTTTACGTTTTAATGATGGACCATCGGCACAGGGATGTAGGGCGGAACATACAATGACTATGTACACTGTAGATGCTTCACTTCGGACTCAGGTTTCAATCAGAGCTGAATTATGCATTATTTATGGATAGTGGGCGATGTCCAGGCCTGCTCGCGAGCCCATCGTGCACATGCACAGGCGAGAATGAAAGTAATGCGGCCGTCATATCACCGGTACACCATGGTACACTGACTGTGTCTGTGTCAGCGTCACTGCGTCAATGCGTCATCAGGGCTATCGCATAGCTAATCTCACATTCACAATCACATCGGTCCAGTGCATAATTTGTCAATGATTATGACTGTATTGTTACGTGGTCCCCAGTGCAGCTAGCAAGTAGCATTGCATTCAGTGCCAGTGGTCTTGCAATGCATGCTTCTCCTATTAGTATTACTACAGTGACTGAGTCAGTGAGTGTAGTGAGACGTCGCGCCGGTATCCGGCAGTCGGAACTCTGCCAAGTAGTAGATCTACCAGGACAGGTACGGGTACAGAGCTAGACTTGAGGCATTCATTCGCTTTTGCTTCTCCAGCCTTGCATCCGGGTAGCAGGCTAGCACACAGTACACTAGTTCTACATGTACGATTAGCTTCGGAGGTTACTTTTCATCTCTAACTCGTAGATCTACTTGCAACTAACCTATTACTTGCAAGTGCTGCAATGACTTGCTAGACACACAACATGAACATGACGCATGTACATGTATGCACTAGTGCTTGAAGCCGACCTACACTACAGGTACAGTCATGTTCATGTACAATAATATTGTGCTACGCTCGAAGTTAAGGTTTACGGGCCTGATGGTCAAGTCAGTGCATGCACATTCGTGCCTTGTAGGGTGGAGGCTATTCAGTAAAGAGTAAGAGTCAGAGCTTACTGAAATGTCACCATTGCGTACGAGCACACGCAACTGAACCACCGAGCAGAATGTCCAACACAGGTACACCATAAATCCCCATAATACAAGTAGTTATACCTGCACGTATAAAAGTAACGTTAGTGACTTTCAACGCACATCGTATAGTTGGCTGCGACCAAGCGGAGGCAAGTAACGTACATGTAATGATGTAGATAGTCGGGTTGCTAGAAAGCACGTACATGTGTGCTACGGGACCAGTATTACACTTGCGCCTTCCCCAGCTTGTTACCTTTACTAAAGTACTTGACTAACTCTACACAAAACTGCCGGCAAACATTGGTGTGCGGGGGACACCTTTGCCCCTGGCCATCATCCAATGATTATGTACTGTGTACATGGTTACACCTGCACGTACACACACACACACACACACACACACACACACACACACACACACACACACACACACACACACACACACACACACACACATCTAGCAGAACTGGTCGCGGTATCTGATTGTCAATAGGAAATCACTTGACCGCAACACAACCACTTCATCGGCGGAAACCAACGCCGCTACTCGACTCTACAGTAGAGACTCAACAGTCAAAAGCAACAAGGACGGTAATCTCAGCTTTGTCTCCAGCTAGTCCCGTAGTGGAGAGCTATGCGTTGGCCTAGGGCAACGGAGCAAAAGATTCATGTACGGTAATCCAAAAAGTAGAGAAGTAAGTAATGATATACTTTGTTGGTTCACCCACCCTACCACATTCCCAGCCTAGCCACCCCTAGCCCCTAAACTATAGCCGCCAAGGCCCTGAAGTAACTAGTTAGTTACTAAGGCCTCCTCTTACTGTCTTAGAAGTAAGAGCGTCTGCTACTTCACCATCCGCACAACTAAGTAGTTGTTACTTACAATCATGCAAGGTTCAGCTGGTGACATGCACTACCCCCGTCCTACTTGCACCTACAATGTAGTCCTTGCATAAGCTGCAGCATGGCAGCATAACCATGATGACTCAGCGCCTCCACAAAAGGATCGCCGGGCTAAGACGCACCACGTGGTGGCAGTAATCACCGCGCGGTTGCGCGCACTGCTGGCAGCATAATAGCATATGCATACCACAGCATGCCGCCGTATCATTGGCATTGCTGTGCAGCGCAGGGCTTCCGCTGTTAGCCGACCATGTCGAAGCGCCTGCTTGCAGCTTGGCCTGGCCCTGGCCTGCCGTATACGTAGTCTGTAGGCCCTGGCCTGGGTCCACCTGACTCCTGAGCCCCAGGCTAGGACTAGGACTAGGTCTAGACTAGGACTCAGGTCAGGAGTCAGTACTCAGTCAGTGTCAGTAGGAGCTTCACTGACCATGCCAGTGACTGGTGACCACCACTGCTGCGCTGACGTGCTGACTGCTCATAGATCTACGTCTGGTATCTCGACTACATGTAGACGTCGGTTAAACGGACATGATGGCTGATATGGCCATGGCCTGTACGGCTGTAGTGTAGGCACGGTACGTACCAAAGATGTCCATACATTTTGAATGATTCACAAACTCAGTGCATTGTACATCCAGTGCATACAACAGTTACTGTAGTACTGACTCTGATAACACCGACCGAGCGGTTACATTCCTGATTTGATCACGTGCACTGTCGCGTGATTATTGCATTGGAAATCAGCGTACACGTGCGGGTTGGTGAGACATCCGGTTCGTTCACGTGATCCTACTGGCACTGACAGGCTGCACCGTAGGCTGTAGGCTTGTACTAGTTGTAGCACGACTGAGTTTTCCGACTTGCCTAAAGACAAAAACTTAAAGTTAAAGTAAAAAGTATGAACTAGCTCAGTGATCATCATGAATACTAGTTGTAGTAGGCGAGATCGTAACCACATGCCCATGATGACAAGTATGAGTATGACAAGTATGACAAGTATGACTAGTATGAGTATGAGTATGAGCACAGTCATGCAAAACTGCCAAAAGGTGAAGTAAGTAAATTTTATAAAAGCGACCACTACAAAGTACAATGACGTGTAGACTTGTAGTCATCATGGTTTGTTCAGAGACCCACAGTCATAATCATTACATCAGTCATCAGTGAATAATGGCAAGAAGGCATATTATGATATTCAGCGAAAGGAGAAAGGAAAATCGAAGTAAGAGAGCTAGAGGAGTTCAACCAGTATTGGCAGTAATGCTAGTAGTACCACCGTCACTACGGTTACGTCATTGAACATGACATGATGTACATGTACATGTACATGTACGTTTCACTCACCTTCCCCTCGTTGTTTGGTCCATGAAGTTCATAGTGAACCTTCCGAGATGGAAAGCTTTTGGTTTGCGCATTAGAGATGTACATGTATTCGAACAAAATGTACACGCGCATACTGTACAATCATACATTTATATGGAAGTACTGAAACCTTCATAAACTCTATGAACATGACTGTAGTGTACACGTACTGTATTCCATCCACGGTCGACGGCAAAAAGCCAGGTGACGCTGACCCAGGCGGAGCTGATGTACACCATGAGGTTTTTGAGGCTACGTTTACCCAAGGAGCGAAGCACGTACATGTACATGTACATGTACATTGTATTCAGAAACTGAGTCCACCTGGCTGTCAGACTCTACAACTCTACATTGTACATAGAAATTGTCTCCTGGCAGATTCATGTATTATAAACAAGTAACAGTTTGTAGTATGCTCTTAAAAAAATCCAGAATTTTGCATCCAATCACGGTAGCTGGGATGGGAACATGCACCATATTTTACAATGTACGAGCGCACGAGGTACATGTACTGTACATGTATGGCTGAGTAAGAAAAAAAAGTTTACCGGATTCGCGGCCGCATCACCTGACGTGTTTAGTAACACATCAATCAATCAAGCAAAGATACAAGGCATACTTGGCCTTGTTGTCGAGAATTGGCAGAGCCTTCCTCATGAAGCCAAGACGTTGGTGATCACGGTTAAATGCATTCGCATCGGCGGGCCACTACTTCGCCCATATATCCTCGGCTGAGTTACCGAAGTAAAACTAGCCTACTTCCTGGTGGTGACAGTCAATTTTTTTCTTCAGACTTTTCCCTTTTCCATTCTCTCAACTAGTGAATATTTTATACTTATTTAGAGCTCCCCGCGCATTACTACTATTAGCTTGTGCGTGAAGTGTGTGGGTACAGTGATGGCCGCGTCCCACCACTGCACCAGCCTATGGCCTATGTAGTTTCACAGCAAGCGTGAGTTTCGAAGTCAGAAGAAAGTAAGTGTTGAACGGTCTCTGCTTGGATGACAGCTACACCATAGGCATAGCTCAGTGCCGACAGTGGTTAGACTTAGAGCATGGCTGGCCTCAAGCGAAGATCCCGGGTGGAGAGTCAGCGATTAATTTATAAGAAGAAAAGAGGACTATATTTTAAAAGAGCTGCAAGTTAGTTTAAAATACGCTATAATATGCACTAAGACCATCAGTTACTTTTAAACTTACTTTACAATCACCATGATAGCATTGCACGACACTGACCAACGCCACGGTACTGACGTTCTAGAGCCCATTGCCAGATAGGTGTAGAACGTCAGTACCATTGATCAGTGTCGTGCAATGTTATCGGATGAGACTCAGAGCTGATTGTAAAGTAACTGATGGTGTTAGTGGTCCTGGATATTATAGCGTAACTTCTTGTAACTCTTTGGTCCTCTTTTCTTCTTACAAAATGAAACTACAGTCTACCAATTATTAACATGCCTCGGTAAATCGGTGCTTTAGAGCACGGGTCTCTGCACCAGAGGTCAAATAACTGGAAAACTTGATGTGGATGCCAGTCCTCAAACGTACGATTGAAATCGAGAGAATTATCCTTTCTACCCAGCGTGTTTGGTAAGCGTCCCACCACTGCACCAGCCTATGGCCTATGTAGTTTCACAGCAAGCGTGAGTTTCGAAGTCTGAAGAAAGTAAGTGTTGAACGGTCTCTGCTTGGATGACAGCTACACCATAGGCATAGCTCAGTGCCGACAGTGGTTAGACTTAGAGCATGGCTGTTTCAGCGCCCATGCAGCCTCCACACTACTAGCACTCAGAGTCTTTGACCAGTACACACCGCGGCAGGCTACACACAGATCACAATTTTAAAATGTTAAAGTCTTCTTCCTCCAAGACTCGCAATACTGGGAAGATCAATCCAGAATTTCACATTGATAACAATATCAAAAGGCAAGGAAGCTGTCTCTCCTTGTGTGGTGTTAAGTCAGAATGAATATCACTGAGTACAATTGGAGCTTTGAGCACCAGTGTAAGTACCGGCTCAACATCATAATCTTAAAACTATGAACAACATAGAATAATACAGAAACCTTCAAAGGGTTGCTCAAACGTTTCTCGGTGTTTAAATTCCAGTTATAAATCATTCAAATGATACAGGAAACACGCCTGTTTCTGCCATTTCCGCGAGGTGGATTAGTTCCTCTGCACCTGGCACAAGATCTCGGATTGGAGCCCACATGGAGGAAGTATGTCTGGACTCGTAGTAGACAGGAGACCTGAACTGGAGCGGTCTATTCGAGTCGCAAGAGTACTCTTCCGCTGATACGGCCGTTGAGGGAGACAGCGGTGGCGTTTCTGTGTTTTCGGCTACGTAGGGAGGATGTGCGCAGTGCAAGTCTTCACTCAATGGTTTCTGGAGGTCGTCATTAGGTGTTAGAGCTGCAGTGCAATTCTGCTGGTGCTTGTCGACTGTTTCGTTGCCATCCTGTCCGTTGTCTGCGATATGCTGGGCTAGCTTTTCACGCAACAGTGCAGTATCATCTGACGTCAATGATGTTGTTTCAGAGTCGGACGGCAATGACTCTGGTGTGTTGAAGTCCCTCGCAATATCCAGGTCATCGCCTGGCAAGGCTTGTGGTTGCTGCACTGTGTAACTGGATACACTGCTGGATGTCTTGCCCGGTGGCTTGCTGGATGCACTGCGAGCAGATTGAGAGCAGACAGTCGCGGCTGCTGCATTGCGTTGGGGTAAGCTTGGCTGAAGAATACAGCGGCGTTTCAAATCGGGTATCAACGGCTCCTGGTGAACGTTTGGTCTTGCTCGTCCGGCTGGTTTCTTGCTACCTGATCTCCTTGCTGTGTCTCTTGATCTAGAGTGTGCCACAGGCTTCTTAGAGACAAGCTCAACCATTGGCTCAAGCTTGACTGGCTTCTTCTTAGGCCGGTACTTGTAATCAGGGTACTTCGCCTGATGTTCAATCTTCTCTCTTTTAGCCATATCGTAAAAGGGCTTCTTCTCGTCTTCCGTCTTTGACTTCCACACCCGTCCCAAGTCCTTGCTTATCTCGGCGTTGTGCAGTTTGGGGTTTTTGGCCATCCTCTCTTTCCGCTCCAAGGATGACCAAACCATAAACGCATTCTTTGGTCGCTTGACGTGCTCGGCTGCTGCACCTTTGATCTTTCGCCTGCGTTCCCCTGGAGCATGCAACTGCTGTAGCTGGTGTTGCTGCTGCTGCTTCGCTTGTTGGACACTGATACATGTAGACGATTTCATTATTCTGGACATTGGTGTGAAGTTGGTGGTGCTCTGCGTGCTGGCGGCTGGTGCTGCCAGTCTTGAGTTTCGGGTCTTCTTCTTTACAACTGTTCCTGGCCTGGGGTAGGAATCATCGGATTCGGTACCGCTGCTGGTGCTGCTTTCGCTGCTAAGATCGCCAGTGGTGACGCTGCTGTCGCTGCTTTGGCCACTGCTTTTGACGCTGCTATTGCCGTCGCTGCTTTGGCCACTGCTTTTGATGCTGCTATTGCTGTCGCTGCTTTGACCACTGCTTTTGACGCTGCTATTGCTGTTGCTCACAATAACGTTACTGCTGTTGTCCTGGCTACTTCTCCTGCTGCGGGCCCGGAGTCTGAGATGATAGTCGCTAAGCGGAAGTTGACTAGCAGCAGTGTCGGATTCAAGTTGACTAGGCCTAGGGATGTCGGATTCTGAATCTGAGGATTCCGTGTCGCTGCTATCACTGCTACTGCTTCCAGACGAACTAGATGAACTAGATGAGCTACTGCCAGAAGAACGGCTGCCATATGAACTTCTGCCGGATGAGCTGCTGCCATACGGACTGCTGCTAGTGGAGGATTCCGTATCTGTCCTCTTCCTCTTACGTGCATAAGATTCCAGAATGCACAGGCAAGAAAAACTTAGGGAATCCGAGCCGTCACTCATCATGACGATAGAAATTCAACGGAGCTGAAAGACTAGTTGCAATACTGAACTTCTGAAGACAGCAGATTCGATCTCTCCCAACCAGACACGATACTAAAATGTCCTCCTATCGCCACCTGAAGCCACAATAATGAATGAAGTGCCACGCGGTGCACCTAATTTATCCTATCCGTATGTATGCGTCCACGCACTACCACACCGTACTCCGAGTAGAGGCTAGAACCAGTCACACGCGATGACAGCAGTCAGCAGGCCTGCATCATGCGGAGCGCTGATCACGTATGCCTTCGACTTACTTGACAGCGGATGAGGCTGCGCTAGTGTTGGCGTTCTGGCTGTGACAGTGAGTAGAAATGCGGGGGAGAAGTGAGTGTTGGTTCACCACTGCACTGTGACTGGATCCCTCAGTTCGCTCAGCTGGATCAAAGAGAGAGAGAGATCTTTTCACACTCCACGTCGCGTTCGCAGAACGTGCCAGCCGTCAGTCCTTTGTTACAGGTTGCTGTAGAATAGACTGGAGTCTAGGACTATGACTGGGGGATGTTGCATGAAAGCTAAGACTAAGACTCCAACAGCGTAGCAGATCTACCCAGTGGAGAAATCACAACGCGAGGCCCTAGCTTTGCTATGGAGTGGCGGTTTAGTCGGCGAAGCTAAAGCTGGTCCAGTTCCTCAGGAGCAGGGGGATTATGTATCATGTAGACGTCAAACTACGACTATTATACAGGGTGAATACGTGAAGCGCAGGCAGGGCCTGGTGCGCGTGTGCCTCGAAGTCAAAGCTGACACACTGTATCCCTAGCCACTGTCATCCACCGTGAATCCCGCTTATCTGTGTACGGTTGCCGTAATGTTGCCACTGCCCTGGAGTAATCGCATTGGTATGAAGCGCAGAGAATACTCGTAAGACAGCAACCAGAATACTGATCTACCAATGCGCGCAACCAACCAACTAACTAACTTCTCCCTCTGCGAAAATGTGAGCTTCCGCGATGGAGCGGCAGCTACTAGTACTAGTAGTAGTAGTGGTAGAGAGGAAAGTCACTTTACTACTAGTCATGTAGTCATGTAGATGTAGAGGGGACTTTAGAATCCAGCCAGCCTAGTTTGAAGCTTGATGCAGAGCCAGGCAGGTCCTGTGTGCACGTTTGCAGTTCCAATTGCAGTCCAAATACCGTCGAGTCAGCCCCGGCACGCGGTGCCTCTCTCCGACTCCAGTCGAACGTCTACGTCTCGCCGATCAACTCAACACTGACCAATCTCGGCAAGCAGTGCAGTCCCGTGCGCTGTGCAGCGGCCTAGGCTGCCACGCGGTGCGCTGCGTACGAGCTGTGCCTGTGGTGTCCATCATGTGCATGTGGCCCGATCGAAGCCGTGTAGATCTATGCACGCCGTACATGTACATGTACGAACGGTACGTGTGTGTGGCGACAAAAGAAAAGGCCCGGGGAAACACGAAAACAAAACATGCACCAAATACAAGCGCAGCCTGGCCGTGTGGCCGGTGGCGGTGGTGGTTAGGTGGTATGCTATGTTATGCCGTTATGTAGATGTAGTCTAGATGACTTCGTATTTCTACTGCTCAGATGCTGCTACAATCATCAGTACATGACTGAATGTTCTACTTCTAGTACACAAAATTACATGGATGTCAGGCTGTCAGCGGAACGGAGATGTCCCCGCTCGATCTGACGATTGGAGACAGGGCAAAGGCGGAGCAGTATGTAGGGGAGGACTACGAGTGCGAGTGCGACAGCTGTATACTAAACTGTGTAAGATCAAGTAAGTAGTACTAGTAATCAATATTTCCACGTGGCACATTTTTGTGCCATGCTCACGTCATAAATGCATGCATGACGCGTGACGAAGATTTTTCACCGTGCTGTCACGTGACTGAACTCCCTACTACTAGTAGTGTAGTAGTTGGAAAGCAACTCGGTGAACGTGCTTCGCTTCATGGCCACCGTGCGAGCAGCTCAGATGAGTTAGCCTGCAATGCAATGGAAGATACTCTCGATCTCCAATTATATCTATAATTACTGTAATAGCCTGCATAGACTGTAACATTTGAAGACATGCCACGTCTTCTGCCAAGTAATTATCATTGGGCACCCTGCTGTCTGTGTCGCAGGACTACGCAGACTAACATGATGACGGAGAAGAAGATGGCAGGAACAATTTCTTGCAAGGCTTCCTATTGTATACATGTACTAGAACATACTCGCTGGTCTAAACCCACAGTCCACACCCGGTGAATATCATGGAGCCCCACGCAGACGGAGAGCTCCCTGCCTGGTGCTGCGGCCTACATGACATCGTAAATTATAAAGCGTCTTGTACGGACAAAATCAAGTTGTAGTATGACGTGCGCGCGTGTATAGTACTGGTGCTCTACGAACGTGTACCATGGTGTAGAGGGTACAATAATAAGTAAAGGAGTAGTAGTTTGTTAATGTTAGTTGACTGATCCTGCCTCAGTGCCTGCTGCGGATTTATCTGCTTGGTGACGTTGGAATATGTATGTGACTTGGTGGTTCATACTATCATCTTGAACGTCATTGGTAAAGACATAAGTAGTCATGTATGACCTGGTTCGCTTGTACTTCTAAGTTCTAGTAAGTACAATACTCAATAGTTACATGCACTATCTGCACACCTACATGTACATGTACGTACACTCCTCTACTGGAAACTGTCCAGGATGCTAGGATGATTTGCGCGTTAGAAATTTCTACAGTGGTCAATGCTGCTTACATAATCATTACAATTATTTACAGTTATGTACAGTGTACAGTGTATGTAGTGGACACTTTCGCGTCCACCGCCCACCGGTCAGATCTACAATACAAATGCAGGACATACAGTCATACAATAATGATGTGTGTGTCACGTCATGGAATGGTAGTGAGTGCGATTTAACGTTTGCGAATGTGTCACGCGGGGGAATACGCGTATAGCACGTAATAATTATCATTTTCATTAACAATCAGAGCTGTGCCTAAGTATTAGTTGAGCGGACTTTTTCCTCTAGGCTCGCATGGATCTGAATCAATGGATCTACGGGCGATTGCAATCACCTTTCAATTGGGTTCGGCGGGCAAAGCTGTGGACAGCCGCCCTTGATTACAGGACTTAGTGGTTTATGGAGTCCATTTCCACACATCTGCGGGGCAGCGGATAGTGAGCACAACTGCCCATATACATACTCCTCCACTTCATTCTACGAAGCTTGAATGCAGCACTAGCAGGCACTGCACTGGGCTCTAGTCTAGGCTAGCGTAGGGTCCATTCAACGAGTTACGTAGCTGGAGATGATTCGCAACAGCTGGACACAGCGGATCACGCACTCTCATACTCGGAGTCATACTGCCAGGCCCATACTATACTCTAGACTATAGCCTAGGCCATACTGGCCCATACTGGCCCATAGACATTATTAGGTACTAATGTACATTAGCAGTCGCACGTCAGTGCGACAAGTCAACGAGACAGGAGACCGAATAACTATCAACACAGCTAAACCTTCTCTACCCAAGACCATGCAGCTTGGGCTCAGTTGTCACAGTACATGTTACTAGTATTAGTAGACCTACATGTACTATGTAGTACTACGTGTAAGGCAGTCTGCAGTGTACATCAACACAAGCAAGATTAGAGTCAAGAGTGCCTCTAACGCCAACGGCGTGGCAAACTCACAGTACGTAACAGTCTTTCATCGCTATAGTAGCTTAGCAATACTAGTACTATTACTAGTATTGAGTATTGTGCGTAGCCTGAGCTGTCTTCCCAGGCCACATACCACATGCAGGACGGAAACGTGGACAAGCCAAAGACGAGTGGGCAAAGCCCGGCCTCGGCTCAAGCTGTGAAACAGTCATTGCACTGTCCGGCCTGGGACGCGTATCGGCAGAAAGCGGAACGCAGTTGCAGTGATGCGTGTTGGAGCAGCTTCTTATCGACACTGCCATCACGATACATGGCTGTAGACAGTGGCTGTAGACATGTACGTGACTGTCCTACAGATACACTGTCACTGCAGTGAACATGGCATCACCTGCAAAGGGTTTTACTCGGGGAACACTGCTGCACGGTTGATATTCCGCAGAACAGTCCCGTTTTATCCACAATCCAGCTTGCGGAGGTCTGCGGGCCGGGTAACACGCTTCCCAGATATCACAGACTGAAAGAGAGGGCGATTACAGCCACACATCTGTAACGCACGCTCCACTGCACTGGTGGTGGTGACCGGCCCCGAGTGACGGGTCCATTGGGAACGCGGCTTCCCTTGGCCAATGACACCGCGCAGCCGACCCCAAAGCCCCGACTGTCCTCCACACAAGACCGCTACCGTGATTGAACCCTCATGCAATGCGCAGAGCCACTGATCCAGACCAGACTACTGTCAGTACTGACGTACAACGGTACAGTCATGTAGATCTACACACACACACACACACACACATACGTGGGGATAGACATGTACGCAGTGGTAGTGTAGACTGTTCACGGGGCAGTCTGTGTGTCCGCTTGCCAGAATTATGGCAGAAATAATGGACGAACACTTCGTCTGCAACTAAACTACTTGGCTAAAGTAATTTTATCAATTGCTCTGCGGCAATACAGGAATCGGCGTAACACTAGTAACAGTACGATCGA
Organism: Sycon ciliatum; assembly: GCF_964019385.1. Lineage (NCBI taxonomy): Eukaryota > Metazoa > Porifera > Calcarea > Leucosolenida > Sycettidae > Sycon > Sycon ciliatum. The sequence goes on from NC_088643.1 coordinate 48,142,345, forward strand.
CAATGTGGACGTCTATACTTGTCTAACAATGACCAATCTGTACAGACATCAGTACAGTCATACACATGCTGAAAGATCATCCATGCACTTTGCGAACGTTCGAAACTCCAGGTTAGTTGACATCTCACACGACACACGCAGGTCCGTAGTCATTTATACCCCTGGTAGTCCTTTCCTCCATGGCATGATCGGTCTGTGAAAGTGGCAATGCAAATCCTCATGGATATGCCTTATATGTACATGTATGTGCGCTGCAAGTGTTCTGTAAACGTGCAAATCTACACTTCGCCTATCAGTATCGCGGTTCGACCTGTTGGGTGGGGGAACGACTTGTTCTCTTGCAACCGCAAGGCAATGTACAATAGTCTACATTGTACTTGTGATCGCACCAGCTGCGCACCGTCGCTGTGGCTCTGAACGTATCATGCATCAGGCAAGATCACAAGCACATAACGTTGGTGGTACGAACTCCCTACTGTACTACTACTGATCCTGTGCAGATGTGCAAGTCAATATCGTCAAGTGCATGACACTGTAGTATTCTTGGGCGAAGAATCTGGAAATACTCTTCACAGGAAATACCCTCAGCTGTGCACGTGCACGATAATGATAATTATAACTGTGACAACGGGTACTAGTCGGATTCGGTGTGCCCAGGGTTTTAGAAGTCTCAGATATCCCTCTTCTACCAGCAATATACGAACTTTCGGAATGAGGAACGAGTGCGGGAATCCAAGTTTGCAGTTATCACGCGAAACCCGGATAGGTAGTGGGTCACTGACACTGGGTTTCACGAACGGGGTCGAGACGGGCCAGAGTGGATCCGACGTGACTAAATCCTACAGCCTGCGTGTACATGCATCACTGCCAATCTTCACTAGAAACCAGGCAGTTGTTACTATACTACATAATGTAGTATCTTACTACGCAGCCGCTGGCTTGTGTCCGTTTGCCGTGTCATGATCTTGACTAAAACAGTAAAAGCGGATACTTACCGGTAATAATCCATAGGAAACATTAATTTTCGCGTGAGTGGTGTTGAGACAGCTGAGTCTACAAGACTACACCGCACGCTTCCGCCTAACCCTTGTTTCCTACCACTGCCAGGCCAGGTTACACGCGTGCACGCTGCACACCATCCAGCGCAGCCTGCACGCGCACGCGAGGGATACGGGAGCTGTCATCTGGTCTCCTAGTGTTGTGTGATCGTGTGCACACAAGTACAAGGCTGCACGCGATCGCCAAAGGAGTAGATCCGGGACCGGGATGTATTTTATAGTGTTGAAACGAATAATCGAATAATCGAATAATTTAGAATATTCGTGGGGTGAACGAATAATCGAATAGTCGTAGGAATTATCAGAAATCGAAAAAAAAAAAAAAAAAAAAAACCGATCTATGCTCAGTGCTGACCCTACTGATATTTGCACTGCGTAGATCTGCTCGTAGTATTTCTTCTCAATCACTTCTCCTCCAAGGTTTAATCTCCTATCGGTATCTAGTAATACATGTACATGTACATGTACTTCTGTTCTTTCCATACGAGGGAAACATGGATGCAGTGAATGTGATTTTCGGTCTTTGACCACTTTCGACCAAGACCCTATGCAGAGCTGGATCAAGCGTTGCACACTCTGGGGGGTTATGTACTCTTGGCGGTACAGGTTAACCGGTTTTGCACCCCCACATAACAAAATCCGATAATCAGCAAAAAAATATTTAAAAAACTACTTAAAAAGTGCTGAAAAAGTGTTGAAAAATGCCATCATGCGTATGATAGAATATAGATTATTCGTTCGATGGAGGGCGAAATTATTCGATAGATTATTCGTTCGAAGAATCCGTGTTCGGTTTAAACACTAGTATTTTAGCAACGATGGTCACGTGAGCGGAGTGTTGTGCACGCGTACATGTAACATGCAACAGGGTGTGAAACCATGAAACAGTGCCGATCAGCTGATCAGGACGAACCGTAAGCACAGACGACCCGACGGGCTTGTGAACGCGACAAGTGTTGGATACCCCGTCACAGAGGTGTGACCGTATTCACATTCTCGTCGGATTCTTGCACCCACAAACTACATGATTCATTGATTGTACTGTACGGTAGCGCACTCCCATACACAGACCAACGCCTGTCGTTCCATGTCCTGTGCGACTGAAAAATGACCAAAAGAAATCATTTTCTTTCCTCAGATCTACGTGTAGGCCCTGAAGGCGAAAGGAACTACAGCAAGCAGCAGAATTTCACCAGTTGGGTTTCTCTTCAGTCTAAACAAAAGAAGTCTAAAGACAAAGGCATTCTCGTCGATCCGAGTGCGACAAGACCGTGGATTGTGTGACTGCCCGTGTCTGTATTCCTGTCCATATTACAACTACCAAAGGCCTATGTTAGTATGTTAGTATGTACATTGTACATGTACATGTAGCTGGCGTCTGGATCGAGCGAGACGCACAGCTACACAGACATGCAGCAGCTGCCGGCATGCCAGCTGTAGACTGTAGTGCAGTGCCAGTGCCAGTGGACAGTCACAGAGAAAACATTCCTCACACTCACAGTGCAGATCTACTAGTGTATTCACTGTATTGGTATCCAATGTACAATGTACAATGTACATCTGTACTAATACTGTACTAATAGCATTAGCACAACGGCACGGCAGTGATCGATGTACTGAGTGCAGCTAGCTAGTGCCAGCACCAGCACAGGTCAACCACTGTGGCACTGACACTCGCACTGGAAACAACATTCAACAATACAAGACATGATGGGCCAAAGTCGACAACGCCCACGTGGTGAACACAGAACAGTGAACACAGAACAGTGAAGCTTTCCAGTTCCACTGGTCCAGACGTGCTTGCTTCTAGTATCCTGAAGCTATGGCTGGCACATTTCGAAAAGTGCAGTAATTTTTATTTTCCTGTGTGCACTCAATACACGACATCGCCACAAATAGGAAACGAATCAGACATACATGTACATGTACATAATTATATTGTACGGTGTATCCATTGTATGTGTTTGCTCGTGCTTGACTCCACATACATGTACAATCACGGGACGCGCTGTGCTACATGCATAATACACGACACTGCAGTGCCTCATGATCTCAGGGGGCACACATGTACATGTACATGTCGACATGTAGGTACATGATTGTACTAGTCGACTGGATCATGGAAGACGGATTCCGGAGTTTCGGCCTTCCTAAATCCTGTTTAAGTCCACAGTGGAAATGGTACATCCGGAATCGAGGCAGTACCACAGGAAAATGTACACTGACATCATCTACATGTACATGTACGTGTACATGACTGTACATGTACATGTACATGTACATGTACTCGTGCATGTGAAACTCACGACAAGCCAAAATTAATGTACCTTTTAGTTTAACTTGCAGCGTCTCCAACGCATACATTGTATAATAGCAGCAGGCACCGCGAGTGTTTAGTATAATGTACAGTCATGTACATGTACATTGTGCATATCCGCTGTAGCCTGTAGTGGGATTGTTGTGGTCTTTGACTTTGGTATTGTGGGAGACTATCACTGACTGTCTATCAGAATCTAGTGTAGGAGATACTGTACAATGACATTATGTAGCCTTGTACATGTAGGTCCAGCAATGCATCTGGAACCTGTTCAGTTGTCACCCACCTCTCTACACCAGTCCAGGTTCCGTATTGTGCGTCCCTTATGATGGTTTCCAGGTGAATTCGCATCGTGTCTGTTCGCCACACATATCGGTTATACATGTACTTATTGTACTAGTTATTATAGCACACATCATAATTGTTATGTGCATGTGCATGTACACGCTCTCCACTGTCAATGGGTATTGAATGTCCGCAGTATTAGTCGATGTGAAACTGCAATGTGCGGATACCGGATGTCGTGAGTGCGCTGGTGCCTTGCCCATGCCATGCCCATGCCATGGCAAACAGTAAGAACACGGGACTGTCACTTACTTGGAACTAACTGTTAGTTACTTGGTGAAGCCAAGGGTGTTTGCACAGCTCAGGGCATCAACGAACATCTCAAGACGTACACCTTGTACATGGTGTACACGGTGTACCATGGTGTACATGATTGTGCAGCCTGAACGCAGTCGAAACGCTGGTACCTGTGCTAACTGCTAACTGCTATGCATCCTCCCGAGAACGGGACATTCATAATTATATCAGTACATGTACATGTACATGACAATCATGGTATAGCCAGGGTATGACTAGCACGGGTCTCATCATGCCCCGGCGTTGACCAAGGGCATGGTACCCGTTGAAGCCGGTTTTGCATTTCTTCCTCTTCGTCTCCTTCTCCAGAGTCCAGAACCCTTCTGTCAACATTCCGGTGGGCAAGTCATGTTATTCCCATTGTAGCAGTTTTTTTTTAATGGGCTGGCGGTACAGCTGTACATGTAATCCACGCTGCGCCACTCTCAACGCCTCAGCTCATGCTCAGTGCATGCATGCAGTCGATCGAGTCACACTATACTCGACTCCGCGATCCGATCTCAGTCTCGTCTGGACACAGAGACACGTGTGTTTCACGTGCATACAGACATGTACAATCATGTAATATGTATGCATGGACCATCACGGCATGAGCTTGGACTTAGCAAGCATTACAGCAGTAGAGCAGCATATTGTGTCAAGTAGAGCACCAGTGGCGTGCACCGTCCATTGCCAGTACATGGAATTGTATTACTAGCAGTACGGGCGTGTGAGTGGGGTCCTTCGGTAACGTCAACCTGCAGCAAGAGAGAAGTCTTGGCAAACAGCACGCCGTGCTTGTACCACAGAAGATCCACTTGCGTTGTACAAGTTACATTATTTCACTGCCAGTGCAGAAGAGAAGGTAGAAGTGATTGTCCTTGACATTGTCTCCTAGTGCCAACCCACCATGCCTATTTGCATTGATTGCTACTACAGAACCTCTTAGAAAACGAGATTTCAGAGACAGTCGGAATGTACAAAACCCTCGGGCAGAACCATAAAAGTCCACTTTACTCACCATACCTCATTGTCGGGCTGGCATAATGGATTCGATTGGAAAACGGGGGAAACTATGTTACTTCACACACTTTCCGCCTGTCACTACCCTGTTCTCGACTCTCTAGTACGTATATGAGAAACTGGATCATCAAACTCGGATACGAACCTCTCGTTCAGTGTAAGATCCAGCCTTATATAACAGAACAGGGACTGCATCAACAATGCGAACATGTGTAGTGTGTAAGTTATGACTCCCCGGACGTGCGTCTTTAAAAGAAGGGTGCCCTCCAACCGCTGTAGTGTACTCGGTATATTGTATTTGTAGGTCTACAGCCAGTCAGGCGAGATAAGAAGGCCAGGCTAGCAACGAATACTAGAACCGGCACTGCAAGAACTCACTGTACCTGTATTAGTGCTTGGTGGACTGGCCTTCACTCTACATCATGTACATGTATAGTGTATTAGTTGGGCCATAACGTTAGAAGTTAGAACATGCACTTCAGTGAAGACAGAGGGAAACACCTGTCGCCACTTTCTTGCCAATCATCACAAATGCTCAAGTTATTATGGCACATAATTGACAGTAAGGATACCGAACTACACGCACATCGCGCAAAGAAACTGTGTACGAAGTCGTTCACTGGAAAATGTCGCGACCAGGTGCATTGCCCGAACTCTCCCTGGTCCCTTCAACGAGTACGTTTTACAGGCAAAAGGGTTGAAGTGCAGCAACAAGCAATCACTCAAATCATGATACTGCCCTGCTGCCACGTGGCAAAGATGGACGCACACCTTGCCGTGCGACATCATTAGTCAGTTTCTGGAAAGCAGCCGGTGTCGGTGCACGTCGACATATTTTCGACCAGTAGCGTTCTGCAGTTCTGGTAAGTGGTAGCACAGACTTCACGTTAGCAGTCACAGTCCAGTGGGACCAGTGGCAGTGCACCACCTACATCTGTACACTCGAATGTACATGCACATGTACTAGAACACGTTCAAACCACAATGTACATTGTATTTTAGCATTCGCATGTACAATGTAACGGTCACATGATTGTACATGTACATGTAGATCTACCGTCTTCGAGCCCCTATAGTAGGCTATACCATAGCAGTAGCGCCGTGTGTTGTCCACAGGACATGTGTATTTGTGATTGTAGTACTAGTATTATACAATCATGTACGTACCCTTTTGCTATCAGGGGAGCCGCAGTCCACAGTAAGTAGCTGGTGACATGTTTACTGACGCGAAAGGGGAATGAAATACGGAACATGATAATGAATACTTAGTACATGTAGCTGGTGTCCCTTGCATTAGTTTATACAGTGTGCAGTCATGTAGCACAGACACAGTCATGTCAGTTGTCCATGCTGCTATCAATCTTCATCAACAATGATTACGTACCTGTACAATACATGTGCAACATGTGCAATCGTTCATGATTATGCAATGATAGACCTAGCCCAAGGTTAAAGCCTTCTTGCTTAATCTTGGAGCGTATAATACAATTGACACAAGGTCAGGGAGAGATGGTGGCAAGGTCTGATACAGTCAGGAAGTGTACAGTTGCATAGGACATGACCTGGCAGATATCATGCTGCAGCTACGTAAACGTTGATATGACTGTGGCTCACCAATGCCAATGCCAATGACAATGTCATGTGGATCAAAAATCTCACACTTCGGAAGACACTGCATGCTGCTGTCAACACCTCGTGGATCACGAGGATCAGGTAATCACTATCATTCTGCAACACATGACACTCTGCTCTTTGTACAGACTACAGTACAGAGCATCCTAGATCCTAGCAGCTTCCATCAGGAACTGGTTGGCGGCATGTTCCGTGACCTGCCCATCGTGGCGCTGTCAACAGCTGTATCGGACCAGTGCCTCTAAAACGTGTAATGACAGACTGGCAGGGACAGACCAGCCTAGTGTGGAGCATGGCACATGGCATCGCAGCTGGTGACATGCCGACAAAGCACTACTACACAAGCTACGGTGTCTAGACGTGTCACGACGCATCGTCCAACAGATCTACCTGTGCCGAGCAGTGCCTGCTACGACCGGGACCCTGTACCCATCACCAACCCCCACGACCCCAATACAGGACAGACCACCACATCATACAAGACAGGGCAGATTAGAATCATGTCTGCACTGTAAACACGTCGTTTCAATGCTTGCCTTCAGGCACCAGCACACCAACACACCAGAACCAAGTATTGGACACTACACTTTACATTGTCCGGAAAAATGGAATGCGCCACTCAACATCTGCAGGCAATTTGCGCTGAAGGGCAAAGGAGCCGAAACTACCACGAACCAACTCAACCTGGTGCGGGCACGTCAAACGACACCACTGCCACTGGCACCAGCAACTCCTGCACATGCTACAGACAACTTCAGGCCCACTCAAGCAGCGGTGTCCGGTGAAGATGGTGTGACCAACACGACTCAGCATGAAGTGAATCATTCCAGCACTTGTAGCTGACCACACCTTTCCGCAAGTCTCCTGCACTCATGCAGACGGACAGAGTCAGTATCCGTACGCACCTCAGCTGCTAGTCTACGATGCAGAACACCTGTATGGCTGGCTAATGAGTTGCTGGCAACGACAAACTTTCCTTCGATGTGATGAAGTATTATTTAAATGGCACAGTGCACTGCCCCCTAGTGGGCCAGGAATCCAGACGTCCGCAGTCTATTTCGATACAGTGCGGTCCCAGCATGAACACAGGCCTGCACTGTAGTAAGCACATCTGTAAGTTAGTTGCTTGTGAGCTGCTCTTGGTCCAGTCTGGACCGCCTGAAACGCACTACTGACTGCCGTGGACAAACACTGTTGTCGAGTGTTCCGTACGGTACGTCACTACATGAAGACCAACATGCGGGCCGTCCTGTCGACAGTTCAATTTCATGGTCAGTAGAGTACACGTAACATATCCATAGGTGACTGTAGAAGTCAAAACTTAGTAAAGTTAGTGTACATTATACACACGTGCTGTAAACGAGGGCATTGGCATTTTGTGTCCAGGTGATTCCAGAGGGAAGTCCTGCCAATTGCTGCGTCAGCGGGGGAGTTCCGTCCATTCAAACCACCCCGAGTAACTATTAGACAAGCCCCATTTACACCCAGTAATAAATTGCCAATGCGCGCATATCAACCCCCCAATGAAACCCTCTTGAAGTCAAGACACCTGAATAGGAATGATCAGGAAAGAGAGCACTGAGGCTGAGCTGAGGCAGAGCATGCTAGCAGGCACAGCTCCAGCTGTAGTCCCACACAGACTTGCACTGTGTCAGGTCACACTTCACTCACTCTCCACACAGTCTGGAGCAGCACTGACTGACACAACCCCGTACCCACACTTCTCCAGTCACAGTTGACAGTCACAGATAACTGGTTAACCGGTTGTACGTCAACGTCTCAACGAGGGAGATGTGTTGCCCAGTGGTAGATGAAGAGATCTCTGGAAGCATCTGCTCTGTGACGCTCACTACACAGACTGCAGACTGTGCTACATCATGCTCATAGAGCAGCTCCTACCCCTATGCTATTATCATGATTATAATGCTAACATGTTGTTGTTTATAGTAATACTTCAAAGAAGTAGGCTGAATCACTGAACAAGTAACATAAACTCTGCATGCTGTAGTCTGCACTCTGCAGTGTTGCAAGGACACTGAGAACAGCATTGCGTGCATCGACGCTTGTGCTGCCCGCTACAAGTACAACACACTACTGATACATGTAGCAGTACAATCATAGTCATTGTACGTCGCTTGATCACTATTGCATGTCACTGCATGTCACCATCGTATTGCTACTCTGCAGTCAACTATTACACTAACTCGCTGCTTCCTTCATTCTCCAGACAAGTACAGACAAGTACTGGTATGCATCATCATCATCCAGCACGCAGCAGTACTAACATGATAACAGCACACTGTACAGCAACCAGCGCTTAGTCAATGCTTGTCAAACATGAAGATGACACTCCGTGTCAAGGAACGACCCGAACACAATTCACAACCAGACAGCCAACGCGTTTCGTCTGACGCCGCAGTTCACCGTCCCATTGGGACGCCTACGCGCACAGGCGAATGGCATCCTTGGTGTCAATCAAATCACGGCCTTCGCCAAGGCTTTCAAGCCGACAAATGACGCCGAAAACAACACGGCAAGTTTCCACGTCGCCTGGTAAGGTCGAAGTAAGTTAGAGTTCCATACCGCTTCCAAGACGGTACTAGACAATGCTTCTGTGATAATATCAATTATGACTGTTATAAGGGCTCCAGGAGCATGTAAGACGACATGATAGACATACAATGATACATGCAACCCTACAGGACAATGTGAGAATGTGTCAACAACCTGAATCCCTTGTAAAGTAAACACAGAACGTACTACACAGGAGACACGGGATGGGACGGGGGCTTGCTGGCGACATGATGCCCCCACTGAATTGAACGCTGCAACTCTGAAGAAAGTGTCAGGGCGCAGTCAGTGTTACATAGACATAGTGTTACGCACTGAATACAGTGTCATGTAAGAAAAGCAGCCATGACATTTTACTACTGTTCGCCAGGATCCACTGGCTCCCTGATTGGGAGGATACTTCAAAAAGCAAGAGTCTTCTCCTCCAAGCTCCTCCCAGCCACTGCTAATTGCCAGCAGAACTTGTTCACACGACACACCACGATGTATCAACAACTGCTAATGCCTCCCACAAGAAATTACCAATGCTTTGTATTCACGATTCAAAGTACAATACCATACGGTCACAGGCATGGAGTGAGTGGAAAATGGAAGGGGGGAGAGAGAGAGAGAGAGAGAGAGAGAGAGAGAGAGAGAGAGAGAGAGAGAGAGAGAGAGAGAGAGAGAGAGAGAGAGAGAGAGAGAGAGAGAGAGGAGAGAGAGAGAGAGAGAGAGAGAGAGAGAGAGAGAGAGAGAGAGAGAGAGAGAGAGAGAGAGAGAGAGAGATAGAGAGAGAGAGAGAGAGAGAGAGAGAGAGAGAGAGAGAGAGAGAGAGAGAGAGAGAGAGAGAGAGAGAGAGAGAGAGACAGAGAGAGAGACAGAGAGAGAGAGAGAGAGAGAGAGACAGAGACAGAGACAGAGAGAGAGACAGAGACAGAGAGACAGAGAGAGAGAGAGAGAGAGAGAGAGAGAGAGAGAGAGAGAGAGAGAGAGAGAGAGAGAGAGAGAGAGAGAGAGAGAGAGAGAGAGAGAGAGAGAGAGAGAGAGAGAGGAGAGAGAGAGAGAGAGAGAGAGAGAGAGAGAGAGAGAGAGAGAGAGAGAGAGAGAGAGAGAGAGAGAGAGAGAGAGAGAGAGAGAGAGAGAGAGAGAGAGAGAGAGAGAGAGAGAGAGAGAGAGAGAGAGAGAGAGAGAGAGAGAGAGAGAGAGAGAGAGAGAGAGAGAGAGAGAGAAGAGAGAGAGAGAGAGAGAGAGAGAGGAGAGAGAGAGAGAGAGAGAGAGAGAGAGAGAGAGAGAGAGAGAGACAGACAGAGAGAGAGAGACAGGAAGAGATACGGAAAGAGCGAGAGAACTAGTAGAACCTACACACTCACATGCATACCCCTTCTGTCCCTCCTCCCCCCCCCCCCCACACACACACGCACCAACCCGCCATTGCCCATGACCTCCGTGACTGGAAGAGCCCATGTTTGCGCGTGGGCGCGTGGGGGGGGGGGGGGTGATGGGACCACTAAATAAAATAAAATATTGATGTATCATAATGCAAGTATGAGCCCTATATTGCATGCATTATCTGTGACTCTCGCATTATCAGAACATTTCTCTTATTCGAATCTCTTCTGAATGGCATATGCACCTAAGGGTTCAAATAATCAATTGTCTCTATAACATAGCTCTTCTGCTCCCATGACAATCATTACGTGCATTAAAGGTCTACATGCGACACTGCTGTAACGGAATCTCAGCCATTCCGTTCCCCGGGACGCAGGACACAAAGGACAAGACTAGTTTGGTTTACATAATAATTATTGACAATACGGAAATGGAGACAACCCTCAAAGGGACGAACAAGAACACTGACAAAAGGACTCTCGACTACAAAATCGCGCATGCTCATATCACACATGCACGCGACTAGACGAGACAGTTTGGGGAATGCCATCACACAGGAAAACAACACATCATTTTACAACACTGCATGCTGAAGAACAATTGTCCAAAACATGTTTGGCTATGCCTGTCTTAGAATGTTAAAGCACGCATTCAATCTCTGTTTTCCAGTGCATCCGCCAAACTGCAAATAGTGAACTGCACACACTCACGGTTACACGCATGCAGGCACGCACACAATCTATACATACCAATATTATCTAATTGAAGTGCAAATATACTACAGACTTCACTGTACTACAGACTTCACGGTTTCGAAATGGCGCCACTGTACTGCGCAGGGGCGTCACACACGGTACGGCTTTTCGACCAGGATCATCCGCCCCGAACGCTTAAACTTGTCCTGTTGGCCGAAAAACCCGATCTTTTTCCACGAGGGACACCCCGGACCCCCTCCCGTCATACCACTCCACACTGCCCTGTGATGCCCCTGCTTCGGACCGTAGTGTTAGCATCAACTGCTAAGCAGAATAGTAGCCTATTTATAAAGAATGTAACATCTACCAATCATCACTCATTCTATTGTTCACCAAACATTATCATACCCAGAGGGGGGGGACCACTTTGTGTCTGCGCACACAAGTGGAATCACATCCAAAAATTCAGTTATAAATTTGTTATACCACTAATCCACCAGATGTGCTCCACCCACGACAGCCAACTTATCGGTAAAGACATGTCTACTGCTAAGGAAGTTAGTTGCTCCCCATCCTGGAGCTCACGCTTTTATTATTGGATAGAGTAGGACATTTTAAAAATGAGCCAGAAAACAAACAAAGCTTGTCAAAATCCGACCTGCCGTTCGGGAGACACGGTTGCTTGAAGTAACCTTGTTGGCACTCTTGCTGGAAACAGTTTTGATGCAGGTCAGTGGCACAAAACTGGGAAATTCAACCACCAATCCAAAAGATCTGACATTTATTTTTCCTCATGAGTCCGCCAAAATGTTATTGAAAATTAGTCAATTACCCATAGGTTGCTCCCACTAGCCGCCGGCAATTGTTTTCCTGATCCATCCAACAAGGATGCGGCTGTAATGGGCGTTTTGGCACCGGTGCGGTTGTGGATCTTATCCCTCATCCCCAAGGTTAGGTGCTGTGTCTGCCACTGATTTTACCGGGTGTTAGCGGGTGTTAGCGGCCGTTACCGGGTGTTAGCGGCCGTTATAAGTTCCCTTTGGGAACGGACACGATAATTTACTCTCTTTTTCAAACCCACCATATTAAAATCAGGCCCATCGCAAACACCCTAGCAACGCGTACAATTTCAGTCGAAACGGATGCAAAAGACTCAATCCTTCACAGGCTGAAGCTAGTTGAACTACAGGCTCTACGAAGACACAACGTAATCACCAGGGGAGATTGCAGTTATCTATCCCATGCACTGCAGATTTGAGTGCCCGTGTAGATGAAGCATCCAGGAAAAAAACCTCCGTACTCAACTGTGACGGCATCCACACTCGGGCATGTACTTCAAGTAAGATTGTGCAAGTGAGTGTGAAAGCGTAAACTTGGATGTAAAGTCAACAAAAAATGTTAATACTCTGGCCCTACATTGCCCATATTATGTGGGTGGCTATATACATGACTGTACTCCGTACACTACCTGATTGTTCTGCAATTTTACCAATTCTCAGAGACACATTTCTGTGCAGATTCTCAGCTTCAACTAGAATGCAGATGGGACAGGAGATATGTTCTTGACCAATGTGTCTGCACAAAGGCTTTCTCCATTCTCCGCATACAGCGACCAGAGGCTTATCAGGACATCGCCGATGTGGTAGCCCAGCAAAACTACGTGCGTGAGTGTGTGTGCATCACGCAAAATTACGCATCTATGAGCGGCATCAAGAGTACATAACCCCCAAGAGTGTGCAACTGCCTGCACAACCTCTATGCTGTGCTGCGACGGCAGAACTTCACTTCACGTGACATGGTTCAAAAGGTTATGCCGGCGAACAGTGCAAAGTGACCACAAGAGACTTGTACCCAAAGCTGGGTTGCGTACAACCCTGTATTTATCATGCACAGAGTGCAAATGATGTGTACGGGTTCATCACGTGATGTGAAGTTCTGCCGTCGCAGACCCCATAGCTGGAGTTGCACACTCTTGGGGGTTATGTACTCTTGGCGGCATCCACAGAACCTGCTGGGAGAGTACATGTGTACTCGAGTCTCATCCTGAGCACGTTTGTTCAAACGAAGTGGACATTCAATCAAGAAGGCAGAGGACATAAGAGCCTGATTGGAGTTTCTCGTGGCATAGGATGGCCACACAGAGACACTTTGCGATTTTCTGAATATAAAATACCGTACGTACGATGCAGAGTTCAGTTTGTGCGATATCAAAATTGTTCGTGATCTACCACATCGAGCAAAACGGGATCCTACTCACAAGCTTACCGACGGTTAGGCTACCGACATGCCTGGACAAATGATCCCTGGCTTCACCAGACGCCAGAAGTCGGAAACCATGTCCTTTGCCGCGACGTCCATATCCAAAAAGAACTCCATCTTCGTCAAAAAGGCTTGAAATACTCCATATTCAACCGAGCTTGTCCGTCTCACGCTTTCTCAGATCGTTGTCGCAGTTGCAGGGCAGATCGCCGCCACTACTTCAACAGGGTTTCGCTTCAAAGCATGCCTGGAACAAGCCATATCGAGGTTGCAAGCTACCCCTAGCCATATCGAGGTTGCAAGCTACCCCTCTCAGCAAGAAATTCGAAATTTCCATAGTGGAAGGCATACTACGAAGAGAATTTCAAAATGTTTGGTTGTCCGCGCGATCATTCAAACCTACAACATTCAAACTTTACAGGAGGGTTCTGAACTACTTTATTTTCTAGGCAAGTACATGCAGTACCACAGGGTTTGATGTCATAGCTGACACACAAATTCACACACACAACACATTCGTGTGCACAGATACTAAATTAGTGGACAGTCGTCATCTTCTTCCCGCTGGTCTCAAATGTACTATGGCGCGCTATTTCGCCTGACGTGTGTGCGTGAGTAGGTGTGTGTGCATGTGTACGTGTGTGCATGGGTCAGGCCTGGGATATCTCAGTATCAGGATAACCACCCTAAAGTGAACACTCAGGACCTGCGGTCAGCCCAAGATTCACCCAAAGGCTCCACAGTGAAAGTAATGGTCAGGTCATAGATAAACTTACTTCAACCAGTTACAACATAGCCTCGATTTTCATTTCCAAAACACGGAATATGTTTCCTGGTTGCAAAAGTCCAGTTCTTTCTTTGAGAATTTTGAGATACCTAAAAGCAAATCTTGTCAAGGCCTCGATAAATAATTGTTCCATGCCAGAACTTGGAATGAAACACTGTCATCACCTAACCATTCTTAAAAGTTCAGACTCTGTTCAAGGCAGTATCAATTTTGCTGCTTGCAATTTTTCTGATACTTACTCAGGCTTCTCAGCAGTACTTGCTTGTACATAGTCAGCATCTGCTATCGACTAGGCCGCACGTCCGCATCAGACGGGCAATAATCACTCCAGGACGCAATAACATGTGCATTATCTCCGTCATAATCATCACCGACATCGTCAGTGGTCCCTGCGGAAGACCGTCGTCCACGTGTGCTACTGGCGATCGGCAGGATGGGTGCACGTGTGGGTTTGATCATGCCCAGGTCTTCAAACGACTCAGCCATGTCCACAATGGACTCGCCGAGTGGCATGAAATCCATGCCGAACACAGCTGCTGCCTGAAAGCAGAGGAACACCGCACGGAAATGAAATCCTCGTGACTTGACCTTCTAGATCTCTGATATTGTGCTACCCCCTCCCCCCCCCCCCCCCCCCCACGGGTGTACAGCTACCGTATCTACAGACCTGGCGGAACCAGTCCGGTTGGTCAGGCCATTGACAGACCAATTTTCTGGCCACCAACGTGCTGCTGAGGAGGTCATGTGTCTACCCTCCATA
Organism: Sycon ciliatum; assembly: GCF_964019385.1. Taxonomy (NCBI): domain Eukaryota; kingdom Metazoa; phylum Porifera; class Calcarea; order Leucosolenida; family Sycettidae; genus Sycon; species Sycon ciliatum. The sequence goes on from NC_088643.1 coordinate 48,157,436, forward strand.
TCATACACAAAGGCTATGGTATGGCTATGGTATGGCTATGGTATGGCTATGGTATGGCTATGGTATGGCTATGGTATGGCTATGGTATGGCTATGGTATGGCCGGACCAATCAAAATCTGCTTCCACCGTTCCTGATCTACCAGTCAGTACCACAGTCCATACACCTGGTGCTATTACCCCCACCGCCACCTCTCTCTCAAGATACAAACATGGAGTTGCATTTTTTCTGCTTGCAAGTATGTAGATGAATGGTTATGCAAGCACAATCATGACTCTAAGAGGTGGCTGCTACTCCTCTGTGGGTGATCAAGAAAAGAAGTCGCCACCTGAACAAGCAAGTACAAAAAAGTACTGCCATGATATTACGTTTTCCAATCCAAACACACAACATGGTCTTTCTGCTGTGGATGTCACTTCAGGTTCAGCAACGTTTCGGGTGTGGCCCATCATCAGTTTTACTGTTTCACCCAGATTTTTTCCACTGGTCCACGCGGGAAAATTTGGTGAACGTGAATTGACATCTGCTGCAGAGAGACCGGGCTCGCGTTTCTAGATTGAAGAAGAGTAAAGTGTAAATGGCTGCAATGCAGTTCGAAAATCCTTAGAAAAGCCAATGCTATTGCCCAAGCAACTATTGCGACTACATCAAATTGATGAAGCGGCGTAACGCTGTTGCTGCCGCAATACCGCAGTCCGACACTTTGTGGACACGACGGTTGCTCCAGCTCAGTAACTGGTTAAAGTAGTAGCAAGTGTGCATGTACATTTGCCACTGCTCTATGCCTTACACTACGCATCGCTGCCGCATACGCATACGATCACTACGGTATTGACCGTACCACTATTTGCCCCAAGTACCCCGTGAATCAAAAATGCACTGATTTGGGCTCTAAATTTCCAAAATTTCCGGCACAGCCATCCTTTCCCCACGAGCAACTCAGATGACTAAAATGCCTTCTAACGCCCCTGACTACGCATCGCTGAGACCATGAGGGTCCCCTTCTCATTAGCCAGTAAAGGATATAGTTATCTGTGTTATCTCTCCCCCTCCCTCCCCCCTCCTCTCTCCCTCTCTCCACCTCTACCTCTCTACCTCTATCTCAGTCTCCCTCTCTCCCCCTCTCCCCCATCGGCAATGCAGTCACTTGCCATCCAAGACCCATTCAGAAAAGGGTTGTGGAGGTTGCTGTAAGCTATCTTACTGGGTATGCATGCATCTGACACAATCATCATCTCAATGTACACAGGGCAAACATACGCGGACTGACTGGACATCTCTCAAGGCTGCTCTTGCTGAGGCATACAGCCCTCTGCACGATCAAGAACAAGCTCGTCTAAAGCTTCTTTTAGCACAGCGTATTGGGCATGCTGGATGATTATGTGATGAACTTTTCCAGAGCGTTGCTGTTCACCATTGGCTTAGCACGTCCACTGAAGCAAGACGTGCTACAGCAACATCCAGCTATACTTGTGGGTGCCATTCAGGCAGCACGCACTGCAGAGCAAATTGGCCTTGTCGAAGCTAGAATCAGTTACCAGTAGATTTCCTAGTAACATTGAACGGAGGCTAAGGTCTAGCAGACTGCAACATGAACAGTTCACCCGCTTGGTACAGGAAAGGCGCTGCTGCAACTGCCGGAAACCCGATCCCCAGAGATTGCCACTCGGTCCAGCAGGGAAGCGCTTGATGCCAGTGAGAAAGGGGTGTGTGCACACTGGCGCACGCGAGTTGCCCACGGCTTCACATGTTCCCACAGTTCACATTGCCTGCACCACCCTATGCCAGAGAGTAAACAATTTCGTAAAGCAAATGTTGTAGTCTTTTGGACACTAAGTCGACTGGTTTTGGTCCGAGAAGGCTGAGACGCAGCGTTCGGCCCATATTCCAAATTGAATATGCAAGGCCGTCACAGCTGGGGCGGCTGAGGCCGCCCCACTTTTTCGGCGTTTTTTTTTTTTTTTTTTTTTTTTTTGGAGCACACTCCATCATCGCAGCTCAGCCCAAACGTGGCAAATAATGAAGAATCCGCAATCCGTGTCCCCGATCGTGGTTTATTGCACAATCAAAACAGTCTTTCATTGCACTCAGAACACACTGAAATGGCACCAAATGCCTGGAAATGCTTGCAAATTGGCTTCAATTTTTGAAATTTTTTGCCGTGGGAAGATAATGAAGAACCCATGTCCCCAATCGTAGCGTCTTCTTGGTTTGTTGCAGAATCAAAAAGTCTTTCATTGTAGTTACACTGAAATGGCACTAAATGCCCGGAAATGCTTGCAATTGGCTTCAATTTTTGAAAAATTTCCCGGGGGAGGACCCCCGCACCCCCTTTCCACGGCCGCCCCACCTCCAAAGTCAGTGCGACGGGCCTGATATGGTTGAATAAGCGGTCACACACTCATGCGTACACCAGTCACCTAGTCACCGTGCCTGCAGGCTACAACATTACTTTCACACCAAGGCTCAACTCAAGTGACAGGAACGCACCCAAACAGGCTGTAAGTTCTGCCCTGCAGGCACGGTGACCAGGTGATTGGTGTACACATGAGCACATGACCACTTATTCAACCATGTTCAATTGGGAATAAGGGGCGAACGCTGCATCGCAGCCTTCTCGGACTAAAACCAGTCGACTCAGCGTCCAAAAGACTACAACATATGGGCCAAACGCGGTCATCCGTGCTTTTATAAGAACGAAATGGCGCGTTTAGTGACATTTGGCATACAAATCCCCATCTAGTAGGGCGCAGTCCCCCAGTTTCAGTGGAAGTGGCGAGTTCGATTGGGGGTACTCGCCTTACAGTACTGTCGGGCGTCGAAGAACAGACCGCCGAAGAACAGACCGCCGAAGAACAGACCGCCGAAGAACAGACCGCCGAAGAACAGACCGTCGAAGAACAGACCGCCGAAGAACGGCCAGGCTATAATTTAACCAATATTTAAGAACGGTGTCGCCTGGATATTTTGCAGATAAGAACGGAAATCGTAATGTACTTTATAATGTACACTCAGACGTATAACTCTGCATACATGTACATGTAAGACTATACCATCGAATAAGAACGAAGCTGCTGTGTTCGCTAAAAATAAGAACGGCCTAGGCTAGAACCCTGACCCCCCCCCCCCCCCTCCAGTTCTTCGGCGCCCAACAGTACTTATACTCGTACACGGTACGGAATACATGACTGCAGATGAACACTGCACCACTGTACCGAATACATGACTGCAGAGGAACACTGCACCACTGTACCGAATACATGACTGCAGATGAACACTGCACCACTGTACCGAATACATGACTGCAGAGAAACAGAGGAACACTGCACCACTGACACTGTACCTTGTCCACACTGTAATAACAGGGCACGTCGACAAACGGGTACGCCAGCCTCAATTCCGGGTAGATGAGACGCATTGGGCTGCACACCCACCGGGGAAGGCCTATCGTCGGTACCCAGTAGCCTGCATATTGTCAACATACATGAACATACACAAACATATGCACATGCACACACGAACATATTCACATGCATACACATACACATGCATACAAGCAAGCATGAACACACAGATGTTCGACTTGGACAACAATGGCATCATATTGCAAGGACAGATTCAATATAGATATGTTTGGACCCACATGAGGAAAATCAGTTTGACACAATCAGAGTTTAAAGATACATTTTGAAGTCGCTGTTGCCATTCATGTCAACTTTCAAGTGGGGAGGGGGGGGGGGTGGCAGAGTATGCAAACCAAGTCATTTGTGATGTACACAGGACGCATGCAACTCTCTAGCTCTCTTCACGCCATGGTTCTACGAGTTGTCATAGATACTACTAACGCCATGGATTATATCGCCATGTTGCTGTGCGTCGTATACAGATGAAAACGCCTCAAGTAGTAACTTTCAAAAAGGGGCAATCCGGCTTCATTTTCGGTGCCGAGTTTTCGGTGCCAAGACAAAGGTAGGTGAAAGAGAAGACCCCTCGAACAAGAACGAGTCTCCAGAAGCCCTATGACAGAATGAAGGATTAGCTTGCCAGTGGAATACATCAGTGGGCATACATTTCACATACTTTTTGGAGAATTGTTTCAATCGAAGAGGACGCTGTTTGCTATATTCTCCCAACGTCGTGAGCGATTCCGTCTTCTATACCCTTCCAGGTACCCTGAAGGTCCTCCCGAGGAGAATTTATCTCCAGCAAAGCGTAGTTGATCCGCTAAATTTGTCTCGAGACGTATTCACCCAGTGCTGATGATGTAGAATGTTGAATCTGTGATACTTGTTGACGATGGAGAGAGAGGTTGATAGCCGCTGTCGCAGGGAGAGGGAAGCCGCTAGGAATAACAACGGGGAGCTTGTTAGCATTACATGAGCACGCAGACTTCGAAGCAGCTTGACGGAATCGGGGAGTACTGACTATTTGTCTCACTCTTTTAGTGAATTTTATGACCAGAAAGTATCTCAATCAAGATGCCTCCTACAATATGTGTAGTACAGGTGATTTCTGAAATTGACGATATGGAGACCGACCAGTGGACCTACCAACAACGTGTACCTGCAGAAAATTCACCCAAGCTTGCTGCTATCCTCTTCCGTGGCTGTTTTTCAGTAACGATTTGCTCGCTTCTGCATAGCAGCAAGAAGGTGCGCTATGGAATTCAACGCCACATTCTTCGCCCAGCTGTGGATGAAGCATGGTCAAATCATGGCAGTACATATACTTGGAACAGATTAGAAATCGAAGTTCATTGTTGATGGGAAGTGTGACAGCCCCAGTGACCGAGTCAAGTATTGTTATGTACTTTTGTCGTGGCGCAAATTGCAGAAGAAACTGAGATTGTCTTGGAATTATGCACATGGATAGTACCAGAAATAATGGTAGTATGGACCATTGTGGACTGGGACAGCTCACGGAGAATACTGCAGCAGCTCAAATATCTCTAGGCAGTTGTAAATAGCCCTGTTCTGGCTGTTAGCTCCGGCCTACAGCGCCCACAGCTTCTGCTTCCACAGAGACTTCAAATTTATATTTCCCCCGCTACTTCTGGTAGTTTGAGCACTCTCAGTGCTAGTCATGGCCAGCAATCGAGGACATCTGAGAGTTGTAATTTTTGTACTCCTCCGAGGTGTGATTTTTGGCGTGCTGGGCCTTGCACAAGGAAGCCATCTGCAAAAAAACTACAGAAAATGGTTGTTGTTTGATCCTTTGGTGTAATCTTTGTTTCCAGTCGAAGCTAGTTGCTGTTTGGAGCAGAAACGCTGAAATTGACTATTTTCTGCATGTACTCATACATGTACTCATGTACTCAGGCATGCAGTCTCACTCGTATTTTAGCTCTTTTTCTGGAATGGATGCTGCTCTGCGCCCCTTGGTGAACATTTCCTGCGCTCGTGGAGCAGCTGAAAAGGACCACTGGTATGTCTGGTTCCTGGTTTGAAAGTGGAGAGTCGACTTTTGTGCCTTGAAAAAGGAGTAGAGAGCGATAAAGGTACGTCTGTGGCTTATTTTTGAGTGCTCCTCGTACATTTTTGATCGTGATAGAAATTCTCAGACCAAAGTCAGACCAAAGTCAGCGCGATGATGGCCGTACAGTTTTCTTGTGGATTTTTTAGTTGTTTCATCTCGTATCTATGTCAGTATCGTGATGGTGAAGTGGAGAGGGTGATTTTCTTCCTCTAGGCTTCGTTCGGCCGACTTTGCTTCGTCCTCGTTGAAAAGTGATCCTGAAAAAAAGGTCGATTCGCAAAATTATGTTGATTTTGAATGTACGTGATGACATGCGATTGCTGGCTATGACATCGAGTTGTTCTAATGTCTGTGGTTCTCGTAGCCATGGCTGACAGTTCAATCCTATTTTAAGCTCGGAGTTGCACTGATGAGGCCTCATTGGCCGAAACAGTCTGGCTGTCTGCATCATTGAGTATTTCGCTCCTCGATTTCGATCTTGTAGAGCACTCTCAATAGGACGCACTTGCGCTGGTTAGCCGCTTTTATGCTTTTCCCGCTACTTCTGGTAGTTTGAGCACTCTCAGCGCTAGTACATCGAGCTGTCCTAATGTCTGTGGTTCTCGTAGCCATGGCTGACAGTTTGATCCTATTTTAAGCTCGGAGTTGCACTGATGAGGCCTCATTGGCCGAAACAGTCTGGCTGTCTGCATCATTGAGTATTTCCAATATAAATAAGTATAGGGGAAGAGTGTGTTGCTCCCTACATGGGAGCTCGCGGTTTTCCTGCCGACTTGAATTCTCACTTGACTGACTCACGACTGCCATCCAGAGCACACGCGAAGTCCATCGAACCGTCCACTCGGCAAACCTGCAAGAAAGCACCACTCCCTGCTCAATACACAGTGTTTCGGGGAATTCACCCCTCATCTTGAGCTTGAGTAGGCTGAGGAAGATTGTGCCTGAAGAGCACCACTTATAATTATAGTGCTCTCCAGGCACAAACATCACCAGGGATACAAACTTACAGAGACACCTGTGTTTGTCGCGCTGGAAACGGAGCATCTCTGTAAGTTTGTCCCTGGTGATGTTTGTGCCTGGAGAGCACTATAATTATAAGTGGTGCTCTTCAGGCACAATCTTCTTCAGCCTACTCAAGCTCAACTGATGAGGGGTGAGTTCCCCGAAACACTGTGTATTGAGCAGGGAGTGGTGCTTTCTTGCAGGTTTGCCGAGTGGACGGTTCGATGGACTTCTCGTGTGCTCTGTATGGCAGTCGTGAGTCAGTCAAGTGAGAATTCAAGTCGGCAGGAAAACCGCGAGCTCCCATGTAGGGAGCAACACACTCTTCCCCTACTACCGCCGCCGAAGTCGCACCAACCTCTTCTTCACATAAATAATTATAAACCAAAATTTATTCGCATCGATCTCCAGACCACCCATCATTGATTTTCTCATTTGATGCAATGAGGTTATGCCACATTCGTCAGTTACGGATGTTATAGGTGAGCCTTGCAAACCAGTGGTGTGTCACACACACACACACACCCCTTGACTAGCAATAGTCGATTTGCACCACAGGCAAGTGCATAGCGCAAAACACACCAGGGCAGGTCAAACTGCAGAAGACATGTGCCAGAGATGAATTTTACTGGCAATTCTGGGCAGTCGACAACAGTGGTAGCAATGATACAGCAGCCAGGTCCGGTACCAGCAGAAGAGGAGGCAGTGCTGTTGGTGCCCAGGGAATCGATGAGGCATGATCATCAGTGTGCGTCTTTAGGCATTTCCATTTTTCTTTTTCTCATACTTTTTTTGGCTTTGTTTGCCTACCTTTTTCCTTTTTGGTAGAATCAGTATCGCATAGTGCAATGGGGAGAGTGCCAGACAGGAGGCATGCATCTCTCTGGCTCTCTTCACACCATGGCTCTACGAGTTGTCATAGACAATACAAGGAACGACACTATTGCCATGGAGATGCTTTTGCAGTGTTCTGAACGTGCTTCAAGTGATAATTTTGTATGTACTTCCTCCGGAAACAAAACATTCGTGACTTTTTCACATGACTTTTCAAGGGGTTACTGCGCTCAACATAAGTGTTCTATTGGAAAGGAAACACTTCGACACGTTCAATGAACACATGTACAAGATCGATCGATGGGAATAGAGTCTCAGTCTGAGGGCGTTATCGCTCGATTCATCAGCCCTGGAACGAAACAAAGTGGCAGGTCAATTGCCCCGTTCTCACATGTCACAAAGCAGCGTCTCGGCGTCCCTGATCGCCTTGGCTGATACTAGTATATAAGTTACACCGGTGCCTTCCCTAGCCTCCAGTTGGAGACAGCGATGGCGCTGCTACTCATTATCCCCTCCGCTCTTGAGGACGCCCAGGAACGACGCATACAACCAAAGCCAAACATTTTCCATTTCTCCGTGGGGTTTTCGTCCCATAACTTCACGACTGCTGCAAGAAGATATCGCCTGTTCTCCTTTGCAACCAAGGAGACATCGGAGTGGAGGCTGCTGAAAAAGGCGAGATCATCCCCGTTGAGGAATGGGCTCCGTGGTGGCTGAACAACGACTTCGATTTGAACTTTTCGTCTTGCTCTGCTGCCGCGGCGAAGTGACGGGTGTCACATCTTTGCGTTTTGGAGTTTTGACATCTTGCCGACCTGTTCGCACTATGGCTGGTGTTTTTGGGGATGATGCAGATTTCAAAACATTAGCTGCTATCCCTTCGACTCTCTTCTTGCTCCTCGGTGCCATTGTCCTGCTCATTCTCATTCTGAACCAAAAACTGGCAACGACGAGCAGTGAGCGCAGTGCTTTGCCTGGCAATGTACCTGGTGGACAAAAATGCAAAACATTTTGGCTTCGCTTGGTTTACAGCATGACGCCCTTGCCTTACGAAGACTGCCGGCTTTCCAAAATGTGAAACATGGCTTCCTACGGTTACGCAATGTCATCTGTTGTTGTTTCAGGCCGACAGAGCCACAGAGAGAGCGACAGAATAGCAGAGAATATTAGTGAAAAAGTCACGAAGCTTTTGTTTCCGGAGGAAGTATGCTCAGCTGGTCGGGATGCTGTTTTGGTTCTCAGCGTTCACGCTTGCTTCCTTTGGGTTGTACCTCCTCATTTCCTGATATACACATTGCTGTTGTTGTGGGGTTCTTCTCAGTTGTGTCTGACACTTTTTGTGGGTGCCAGTGTCTCAACGCGCCTAAATTGGAGAAAAAACAGCAACTTTTCGATTATAAGACCATGACCTTATATGCGCGAGATTACGGTACAATGCCGACGAGATATAGGAAGCTTCCATCGGGACAATAAGATCTTGTTATAGCTTTGGGAGTTGGATGTTCAGTAAATAATTGGAAATCACCGCTGAGGGTACGCTTTCACAGACCCTTGACTGCATGTTCTGTGCATGCCGCTATAAACAGGGGTAATACGTTTTAAAGATTGGCTGCATTTGTACTCCGAGTGGCAGAAAGTTGCGACTTCGGCACAAGTATCTCAAGACGACTGTTCTGACAATCGAAGATCGCACTTTCTATCGACTGACGAACACTTGACTAACTCACAACTGCCCTCTGAAACACATGAGAGGCACGTCGAACTTTTCACTTGGCAAACCTAAAAGAAAGCACTTCTCCCTGCTCAACATGCAGAGCTTGAAGTGCACTAGCAGTGTGAGGGACTTCAAATTTAATATAACAAAAAATGCAATTTGTAGCTGACTAGCCAAAGCCCAGCAAGACTATACAATTGGCTACAGGCACGTGCGTGCTGTGAAGTCAATGA
>NC_088643.1:48171692-48174192 GCF_964019385.1 Sycon ciliatum
TCCCGCAATTTTGGATGAACTCCCGCGATCCCGAAATTCCTGTCGATTATCCCGAAATTCACTGTACAAGAAACAAGCTTGATATTGTACTTGGAGCACTTCAAATGACTTGTCACAGGCCAGTAACTAATTGTCCTTATCTGAAAAACCTCCGTTTTTGAGTCTTGAACATGTGTAAGTGTGATCCGATGATCACCATCAATCATCTATTATCGAAATGTTGGTGCCATTAAAAGTTGAAAAAGGATTTTTTTGGTAAAAATATGACATATCCCGAAAAACCAAGGCAAATCGCGGGATTTTGCCATGGCGATCCAGAAAAAGCACTCTCAGTACTTGGCAGGTATGCACTTTACCTGTTAGAGAGGTCAAGCAGTAGGAATTTGCTTCGTTCTTTGCCTGGTCGATACTCATACTTTCCAAAGTTAATTATATTTTTCGACAAATCAAATAGCAAAGACCAAAAATATTTTTTGGAAAGAAATACTAGGTAGATATCCTTGATAGATTTAGGATGTTCAAAGGAAGTCGGAAATACTCAGTTAATGGAGGAAGAAAAGTATTGAAAAGTATTCCATCTTGTCCTGCTCCTTCTAACTGATGATGACGTTAATTTGAATGCTGATGAGCTAACTCATCTGCTTCATGTTTATGAGAATACCATACCTAAAGACTACAAGTTTTGAAAATAGAGGGAAAACACAATGAAACGAGTTATGCAGCAACTATCCACGACTGTAACAAGACAATATGCAGTCATAAAGTGTAAAAAAAAAATTAAAAAACAGGGCACAAAACTGACCTCTTCGGTCCTACCTAACCGTGAACCTTCTAAGTTGGAAGGCTGTTGGTTTGCGCACTGGAGATGTGTTAGACCTAGATCTCAGGTCGCTGAATGTCTCAGTAGCCTGTCTGTTATCGCACTTTCCAATGTGTTTCCTCTATTTTTACATTTATTACTGGCTCGGTATCCGAGTAAACTATAAGTTTTGTTCGGGCAACTGGTTGTCATCTGAATTTTGATTAACTTTTATGAAGAAAGGGATTTCAGATGCTCTTAAGGTGCACCTAAAGAAAGATCCATGTGTTGCATGAAGGACTGTGTGTACCGGAGCTTATGTCAACACCCAGTTGAACATCATGGTTAAGTTCAAGTTGAGGGGTTGCTTCCTGGTGCTCAGGTTGTGTTACCGAAGTTGACTTGAAGACCTATGTGAGGAGTTTGGTTGATCGAAAGCTGGCCTAGTTTGGTATTTAGCTACACACTATCCATTTCAACGTCCCACGCGTATCTCCGCCAACTTCTGACACTCACAGAGGGCATTTTCGACAAGTTGTATCTCAAAGTCAATGTGCCGAAAATGGAATGGGTCAAAGTCTACCTTGAGCCAGTACCGAAAGCAGTGGTACACCAGACAACTGCACGTGGTCAGGAGCCAAGGAGAGGCGTAAGGACTCTGGGCTCTGTATTCGATGCAGCACAGGATGTAGTACGCAGGACTAATCTTTCGGCTGTGGCATTCGGTCAAATGAGGGCGATTTGGTTTCGGCGCCAACATCTACAAATGAATACCCTTGGTAGGACTCCACGCCATGTACGTTCTTCCTTTCCTCACATACAACATTGGCTGCACAGGCCTCTCCGCTAAGGCATTGAAAGACTCCCTGGATAAGATTCACCGCAAGCAACTTCGGCATACGCTTGGCATCTTCTACCCTCGTGCCATTTCAAACAGTGAGCTGTATCAGCTTTCTCACACTGAGCCAATATCTGCTACGGCAAAGCAAACGAGATGGCTTCTGCTTGGGCACATTTCCCGCCAGCCAACATCAACACCAGGTAACCAAGCAATTACTGCATACACATCAATTAAGACACTGCGAAACACTGAGGAGGGGAGCACCGTGTCCGTGTTCTGTTTAGTCACCACCCTCCAACGAGACATCAAGTTTACCGCTATCGCATTGAAGATGAACCGGCACCTCGAAACCCTCAGAAGTTGTGCAACCGACAGGTAGAAGTGAGTAACATTGGTTCAGCGGTGGTGTGAACAGACGTGGCCAGGTGTAAATTATTGTGTGGAAGAGGCTAATGCTAAGTTGCTGTATATCGGAACTCTTGGCAAACTTACACGCTGACTGTTTTTTGTACGTGTTTAAAATATACTTTTGAAGTATAACAAAAAAAAGTGTCATCTTCCTCTTTCCCCTCTCTCTCTCTCTCTCTCTCTCTCTCTCTCTCTCTCTCTCTCTTTCTCTCCCTCCCTCCCTCCCTCCCTCTCTCTCTCTCCCTCCCTCTCCCTCTCCCTCTCCCTCTCCCCCTCTCCCTCTCCCTCTCCTCTCTCTCTCTTCTCTCTCTTCTCTCTCTCTCTCTCTCTCTCTCTCTCTCTCTCTCTCTCTCTCTCTCTCTCTCTCTCTCTCTCTCTCTCTCTCTCTCTCTCGGGAGCTAACATCAGTAACTCGCGGAAGGACAAGCGGTATGCGGATCTGGCCGATCAAT